>NC_142607.1:19618080-19718642 GCF_041222555.1 Hakea prostrata | reverse complement strand
ATTACTATTGCCCCCTTATACTTTGGATTTATTACTAATTAAACCCCCTTCTTTGTGAAATTACTATTGCCCCCCTCATTTCTAAAGGTGTTAAATGGCTGTTAACATCAAATATGAAATGTCTATTTTGCCCTTAAAATTAAGAAGTAAAAAATATGGCATTACCCTTATTTTTAGAAACTATATTGCATGTCAATTATATCCTTAAAATCTTATATTTTAGAATTAGTTTTTGATTTGGTGGGACCTCATACTTATGATTGTTGAAACTTTCACATTCCACTTAAATTTTTCATAATCACCATGATGGAAGTTTTACAAACAAATTAGCATATAAGATCTAATTGATAGAAAATTTGGTAACATACATAATAGTCAGCATATATTAGGTGATTTTCAATTTTCAGCTTTGAATTAAATTTGATATTTCTTAATATTTTAGTTTCTATTTAATTACATCTTTCCTGTATTTGGTGATTTATTTTTAGAGAATAAAAAATCACATCTTTCTTTTATTTGGTGGTTTCTTTTTAAAAAAGAAAAGTGAAATTAAAGTTAATTTTTTCCTACTAAGGGTAGTATTATAACTTGAAAAAAGAGCAAATAAGTAAAAAGATAATTGTAAGGTTATTTTTGGGATTTTGAAAAAATATATAGATGCCACATCATCAGTAAACTGATGGAGCTTAACGGTAGGAGGCATTAGTAATTGTTGACAAAGTTAAAGGTTGGAATAGTAATTTTAAAAAGTACAGGAGATAAAAAATAAAAAAAAATAAAAGCAGAAAAACAAAAAAAATAAAACCCTTATAAAAATCATCTGATCAATACAATACTTGATACTGATACTTTCAAACTTTGTTCCAAGTTTAGTGATGTAGGAACTAGTACCGGGCTTGGCCCACATAAAATGGATTTGCTTTTGGTTTCATTTGAAAAAAATTACCTACAATCGAAAGTGGCCAAGAATTGTTGACACGTCGTTTTTTAGTATTAATATGTATCTAAGAGAAGTAAATGCACAAACAAATTTAGTTACATAAACGTTATGTCCTACCGAATGACCCCTCAGCTAAATCACGACTGCCCAACGTCATCTTTTCTTCCAAAGTAAGCTAGTAGTTGATATAAGATGATTTTTTTTTGCCCACGGAGGGTTAGTGGAATGGTAAAGAACATTGTTTTTCAGTGGAGAGTTCGTGAGTTCAACTTTTGCCAGTGGAATATGTAATATTCCAATTCCCAATTTCTTTATATATAAAAAATGTGCCTTTGTACGAAAAGAAAAAAAATATTGTTATAAATAATATTTATTTATGAATGTCCATCATCCCCAAAGAGATCATACCAAAAGATGTAACTTCCAAATGAAAATCTTAGCCATTTCATCGTGCGATATTGGCAATTTGCATTCCCATATTAAGCAAAGATCTTAACAGTCTATCATTCCATATCAATATTATCTTATTGTGTGTAAGAATCATATATTGTATTTCTTTGTAGACTTTGATATTTCCATATCCAGAGAAGATGCTAGTTCCATTATAAATATGTAATGAATAACTCAATAAAAGGGTTGAACTCATCTTGTCATAATTTTCTTCTTTGTATTTAATATATCTTCTCTATTTTATAATAAAGATGATTTTCTTTGGTTTATGTCATCAAATTCGGATGCATAGATAATGTCACTTTTGTAGTGGTAGTTTCTCAATTTGAGATGCAGATTACAAAAAAAATAGAAATTAAATAATCTGTAGTGTTGTTTTTAGTGCGTACACATAAGTGTGCCTATAATTCTTGACTGTCCACTTAAGTGGGCAAAATTCCATGGCGCTCACCTTTAGATTTTTGCCTAATTCTAAATGTCTCCCTATTTATTCTCTTTCTTCTTATTTATTCTTTGATCTTCATAAGACTAAAGGGAATACTTGAATTTCAAAAAGCTAAACTTTTCTCCTAGATCTTTTCCACAAGATTACAAACAAGTATCTTTCTTTCTCTCTCTCTCTCTCTCTCTCTCTCTCTCTCTCTCTCTCTCTCTCTCTCTCTCTCTCTCTCTCTTCGGTTTATTTTCTTCCTTTCTCTCTTGATTTCTTTCTCTCTCTCTCTTTCGGTTTAGTAGTCAAAGGTTTGACCGCTACTTTTTTTGGTCAAGTGACTAATATTCCCTTGTGCGTGTTAAATGACTAAAATACCCTCATATCAGTTTCCTTCCACGAATTGAATCCACCACCTTATCACATCTTGCATTGATCCAACAGTTCCTATACTTCTAGTTCCATCTATCGTTGGCACCACTGATGCCAGCGACCGTGAGAGGTGGTCTATCAAATCCTGCAATAGCTCCACATAATCCCCATAAGCCGATTAAACCGGAGAATCCATCTGTAAATTCGCATTGTTGAAGACGTTGTAGAGGTTGTTTTGTGATGCATTGTAGGGTTATATTGATTGAGATATGAACAAGTTCTCGTTCCCCCCTGCTATCAGGGGTGGCACTACAGTGGGGTCGAGGGGGGTCATCCCCCCTCCCCATTTAAAAAAAATAGTATTAGTTCCCTTAATTTCTTTTTTGTCTGTTTGTGTGAAATACCAATATTTGCGAAACAAATTTAAAAGTAAAGATGAAGGAATTACATGTCATTCTTACTATCTAGCAGTTATAATTAAAATCCAATTTTTAAGTAGGAAACAATTAACTCCCAATTGGAATCTAACTCATCATCCCTAATGTCTCCCTATTTATTCTCTTTCTTCTTATTTATTCTTTCATCTTCTCTCATGCACGACTAAGGAAAAATTTTATTCCACACATAAGACTAAAGGGAATACTTGAATTTCAAAAAGCTAAACTTTTCTCCTAGATCTTTTCCACAAGATTACAAACAAGTATCTTTCTTTCTCTCTCTCTCTTTCGGTTTATTTTCTTCATTTCTCTCTTGATTTCTTTTCTTTAATACTTTCTCTCTTTTTTTCTTTTTTTTTCATTTTCCTTTTTTTTTTTTTTTAAATGCTAAATATGTATGAGTAAGAGTATGATTGTATGAAAGTTTATTGCTGTTTTTTTTTTATTAATTATTTATTTTTATGTGTGGTTGATTGGTTGAAGTGAGAGAGCATATATTTTTAATACACCAAATTAAGTTCAAATTTTAAATTCAAACCCAACAAAATAGAAACTCTATCCTAGAACTCAAAACACAAAAATATGAGAGTTTGTAACTTTGTATTATATATAGACTCTAACACCTACAACATTGGATAAGATTTTGTATATTTGAATTTTGAAAAGTTTGTTGTAAATCAAATAATAAATAGAACACTTCCACAAACAAACAAATCGTGGAAGAATTCATCATCTCTAAGTCTTTCTCTGATATTTGAATTCATCTTTTGTATTCTATCTATATTTTTTTCTCTGATCTTGGAAACAGAAAAGAAAGTAGGAATAAAATAGGCAATAATAGAGTTTATAAACCGATCTAATTTTATAGTAAGAAAGTTGGGTGAAAATAAAATTTTTTATTTTATTTGGAGTTATCGTGTGAAAATAGGTTAAAATCTTACAAATGCAAAATCAAACCGTAACTCCGTAAGAAAATAAGATTGTATATAAGTTAAAATTTTAAATAGGTCCTTTATTTGTTGTCATTTTTTATTTACTCCTTGAAAAATAGAAATAAAATATAACAATTAACTAATACAAAAATTTGTTATTGAAATTACTTCTAAAACTGGTTGTAAAGTTTAGAGTTTTCTAAATAGTTTACTCCTAAAAAAAAATGAATTTTTGCTTATTTATCCTTAATAAATATTATGAAATTAATTTAGACAAAAAAAAAATACTATACATATTTAGTGAAGCCATAGGAGAAGTGAAGTCACAGTCACATGGCCAGTTTTTAGCGCGACTGGTGGCGTGCGAGATACGTACAAGAAGATTAAAGGATGTACAAATAATAATCTATTAATGCATGAAATGCATAAAGTTATAGAGGGGCCTAGGAGATAGTAGAGAGCAACTGTAGGCATGTCATCTCAAATCCTTACTCTATAAAATTAAGAGAAATAAAAGAAAAACAGGTTGTTGATTTACATCTTTATCTTGCTTGGGTTCCCTTTTAGGTTACTGAAAAATTAAAGAAAACTAAAAAGGTGAAAGGTGGAGAAAATCTTACCATGAAAAAGATTTACTTGATAAGTTTATAGATTTACTTTTGATAAGTTTATAGTTTATATATATCAAGTAAATCTATAAACTTATCGAGTAAATCTTTTTCCTTTTTCTTAGTAGTAAAATTTTATAAATATCACTTACCTCCCCTCTTAACTGGACAAATAGCACTTACACCCCCTCTTAGTTGGATAATATCATTTACCTCCCTTCTTACCTAGCAAATATATCAAACACCTCTCCTCTCTTAACTTTCTCAGTTAAATCTAACTTTTACCGTTAAATATTTTTCTAAAACTCCAAACTATTCTTGGCTAAAAATATTTTTTTATTTTAAACCATAAATTGCCGTAATCATCCTAACAATTAAGATACTAAATTACCCTCAATTAAATAATTATTAAAAACCCAAATTATCTTTAATTATTGAAAGCCCAACATGCCTTTTTTTTTTTTATCAAACAATTAAAAAAAACACGTACTACTATCAAGTAAAATAAAAAATGCAATTAAAAAGAAAGGCTATGTTTATAAAATTAACAAGTACTAATATTTTGGGTTTTTTTAATTGTTTGATAATTTAAAAAAAAAAAAAAAAAAAAAAAGGAAAAGAAAGGTATGTTGGGCTTTTAATAACTAAAGATAATTTGGATATTAGTTTTGGTTTTTAATAATTATTTTAATTGAGGGTAATTTAGTATTTGAACGGTTAGGGTGATTATTTAATTTAGGGTTTAAAATAAAAAATCTTTTTAGCCAAGGATAATTTGGAGTTTTAGAAAAATATTTAACGGTAAAAGTTAAATTTAACCGATATTGGGTTTGCCCTGCCTGCTATTAAAGTGTTCCTGGAAAATCGACGAGAGAATTCACACAAAGATTTGGGTGTGGTATGGAGAAAATATGATCGAACCGGGTTCATACTTGGTTTGACCCTCGACCCCGGTCGAGACAGAGGGAATCGACTCACTCCCGAGCGAACCGGATCCAGAAGATAGCTTGCTGAGGAAAAAAACTAATTCAGCTACAAGCACGCCCTAATCCAACTTATGGATTAGGTTAATTACCCTAATGATGGCAGGCACAAATTGATGGCTGTTGCTTATCATTATCAAGGGGATAATCATCACATAACTTAAAGGTTATCTTAGGAGTCCTCTACTAGTCCAAACTAGTAGAAGTCTATCGCTCAATGGATCTAACTGTTAAGATCCAACAACTACCCGAAGAAGGCTCAAGTGCATCCAACGAAGGAGATTCGAAGGTACACTCTATATAAACCTTACTTGCCTACGAGGTGAGGGGGGACTCAGATTCACATACACACTGGTAGATGTAAACTATCAAAAACTTACGATCTAGATCACCTTTCCCAGTTCTTCATTCCTTAGCTCTGTGCTTCTAGCAGAGCTGTTTGTGATCAAGTTCATCAACTGACTTAGCCTTCGGAGGTGGACTCCCGACCCACGCGGTCTGGCCACATCTGACGCTTTCGTTTTGCAGATCATCACAAGGAGATCTAAGGGTTGAGCAGATTTTGGACGCATCATTTGGCGTTGTCTATGGGAAAGACTTGTAAAGCCATGGTGAGCAGCTGCAGCAGCCGCTGCACAATGCGATTCCAGTGTTCAAATCCCTGGAGTGAATAATACAGACATTCCCCAGGGAAGCCAACATCCTCTTGAAGTAGATGGTGGTCAGGGAGGACATAATCCTCCAAAGACTTTCCAAGATCAATTGAATCAAGTAAAGATTCAACTCTTGGAGGTGAGTCAAGCACTCAGCGTGCTCACCAGACGAGTGGTATTACCACAAGAACCTGATCATTGCGATTCAGGGAGGCGTGCATTGCCACGAGATCAAAGATTGGCTGAAGATCGGAATATTAGTCAGAACTTTCGTGAAGGTGACCGAGGGCCTAGGAGAATTAACGATCAACCTAGGCAGGACGATCGGTTCGACAGACCACAGGAAAGTACAACCGATTCAAATACAAGGTTGGATACAGGGGTGAGGACTCACTCACCGACTGTTAGATGAACCGTTCGTGATGATCAAGCAGTTCGCGATGAGCGGAATGTTCAAGATGGACGGGCCGTTCGTGATGATCGAATAGCTCGTGAAGATCGTGTTGTTCGAGGTCGCGATCATATTGCTGAAGATCACCCGACTTAGATTGGTCAAGAATTGGCCAACATCAATCAAAAATTGGGGCAGTTGGCTAAGGGAAGGGTAACTGAGGACATTTATTCAGTTATTCAGAAGACCCCCTTTGCCGAGCCAATTGCAAGATATCAGTTTTCCCATAACTTCCGTTTGCCTACCTTTTCTACATTCGATGGCTCCAGAGATCCAACGGCTCACATTGGCTATTACCAACAGACCATGGCAGTTTCAGGTAATTCTGATGAAATTCTATGCAGGGTTTTTGGTTCATCTTTAATCGGAGCGGCACAAAAGTGGTTTTCGAACCTCCCATCTGGAAGGATCGTAAACTTTGATGAGTTGGCGCGTAAATTCATAGGGCGATTCCAGAGTGGAATCTAGGTTAAGAAAACGAAGAAACCTTGTTTACTATCAGACAAGGAAAGAGCGAATCGATCAGAGAGTTTCTGAAAAGATTCAATAGAGTAATGATGGAGATAGAGAATTTGGATGAGCAAGTAGCAAAAACTGCTCTATTCACTGGACTCACTAACCGAAAACTCCTGGAGTTATTACTACAGGATATGCCTGCAACTTATGCTGAGTTGGTACAGAGATGCCAGAAGCAAGCCGAAGTCATGGAGATTTTAGATGCGTGCCAGGGAGACAATAAAGCCTCCACTACGGAACAAAAGGCTCCTGAACAAAAACAGAAGCCGAAGAAGAATGTTCGCGATTGGGTTGAAAAATCTCAAGGCTTGGCAGCAAAGGTCTCCTGATAAAAGTGAGTATACTCCATTGAATGCTCCTTGGGCTGATATTCTAAATATCATCAAAAGGCGAAATATTTTGAAGTGGCCACCTAAAATTCCTTTGAAGCCTGGAGAGCAGCAGGATCGAGAAAAATATTGCCGATTCCACAAGGATTATGGTCATTATACAAATGACTGTCGTCATCTAAAAGCAGATATTGAGAGATTAATATCTCAGGGACACTTGTCCAATTTTGTTAACAGAAGAAGGGAGGAGCCAAGTGAGCCACGCGCGGCTGCCCCTAAAAGGGATCGTTCGGTTAGTTCAGAACGATCAAAGGAGGTTCCGAGGTCTAAGAAAGGCAAGGAGGTAATTGATGCTACTCGATCACCGATCCTTACAATTTTTGGAGGACTAGAGCCCGAATCACTCCGTAGTTTAAAGACAAAATCTAAATTTATCGGAACCGGAGAGACGCAGAAGCGGAAGAAGCCAAACGGTGAAGATTCTATCACCTTTGGCGAGGAGGATGAAAGGGGCGTTTGTCTACCTCACAATGATGCTATAGTCATCAAGGTGGAGATTGCGCGCCGTGAAGTGCATAGAGTTTTGGTTGATACAGGGTCTGCAGCTGACCTAATTTCTTATGAAGTGTATCAAAAGCTGAAGGTGGATGAGGACTTGATGGAGCCTTCATCCACGCATTTATATGGCTCGGGCGGCCATCTTTATCCAAGATAGGTGCTATTGTTTCGACGAAACACCTGAAGATAAAATTCCAGACTAACATGGGAATTGGTCAAGTTTCCTCTGACCAGAGGATCTCTCTGCAATGTTATGTTGCCTATTTAAAAGACAAGGAAGGCCCGAGGAAGGTGACTGCCCTACCTATAGAAGTTCGAGATGATCGAGAAGAAGCAGAAATGCAAAGGCCCGAGCCAGTAGAAAAGCTGGAACAAATCCAACTGTGTACCGAGAATGAGAAAAAGATTACTTATATAGGGTCTGAGCAGCTGAAGGAATTCAAGGATGAGTTGAAGTTGTTTCTTCAACAGAATAATGACGTATTCGCATGGTCTGCTGAAGACATGCCAGGAATTGATCGGGCTGTAACAGAGCACAAACTCTGGATAGATCTGAAGGTGAAACCAGTGATCCAGAAAAGGAGAAATTTCTCCATGGAAAAATATGAAGCCGTTCGAGGCGAGTTGAAAAACCTGAAGAATTCTGGTTTCATAGAACCAATTGAATGCCCAACTTGGTTAGCCAACGTGGTAATGGTAAAGAAGGCAAATGGGAAGTGGAGGATGTGTACAGATTACACAGACCTCAAAAAGGCTTGCCCTAAAGATTGTTATCCGTTACCTCGGATTGACCTCTGGAGGGGGGGCCGGGGGGGGGGGGAACCCCAGGCGGGGGGGGGGCCCGCGGGGGGGGACCCCCCCCCAAGAGAAGAGGGGAGGGAGGGGGCCCGCATGATAGATGCAACCGCGGAAAAAAAAAACAAAATTCCTGGGGGCCCCCCCCCGGCTAAAAACCAACACCAAAAAAAAAAAGAAAAAAAAAAAACGCCCCCCTTTTTCATAATTATAAAAAAAAATATAAAAAAAAAACATCAAAAGTAATTCAATTCAATTAATTGATGGGGAAAAAATTCCTTACCTGAATTCGCTTTCCCTTACTTGAAGTATTCACAAGCGGAAGTTTAGATCCACGTTCTCGTTCCACCACCAAAGGTTTACCGGCGAGATTCCTCAATCACAGGGAAAGGGAATAATATCCACAACCCAAATGCCGTGGATTAATGGAATGAAGATCAAATACTAGCAAAGAAGAAAATCTAAGCCTGCGATTCTAAGAGAGAGGGAGAGAGAGATGGAGCCGCCATTTCTCAGAGATTCGCTCGTGCGAATGAATTACTCCGTTACTTACTCACTAATGCGGTGGTTACTAAAATATATAACCTATTTTGTAACCGCCCTAATAGTGAGTTTCCAATATTGCCCTTGGGCATTTAATTTATTAATCAAATTAATAAATTCCAACAGCTCCCACTTGCACAAGGGCAAGTGTTAATCTTTCAATGTGTCCTGCACACACTTGTATATCCCGGATATACACATTCAATCTCTCTCGCTATGTATCCCGATACATAGACCTCTTGTGTCCTGCACACACATGCATATCCCGTATATACATATATATTGATCTCTTCACTATGTATCCCGATACATAGACCACCCGTGTCCCGGCACACTAATATCCACAAGTCATACCGGCAAAATGGGTTGTGCGACCGGTGATATACTTGCACGCGTGAGCCCCAAACTAGAAACCTTCCCTGAAGGCCGTAATGGCACATCACTCATAGAAACAAATCAAATAAGCATTAGTATAACACAGTGTCCTAGGTTTATTCAAACTCACCGGACTAAAGGTATCTCGATCCCTCCGAGAGATCACCTTCTTGTCCTTAAAATGTTCACTACCGTAACACATACACAGTTGGCGCCAAAGAAACACTTTTTAGGGTGCAGTTGAATCAAACCTTCCCTTTCGCCCCCCAAACCATCACTACACTTAGGATTGACTCCTTTCCCGGTAGTGCCCCTTTAGGTCGAATCTATCATGACCATAGGTAACACCCCAAAGTAGCCACATCAACCCTTCGTTTCATGATGTCGTCGAAAGTCACTAAGAACACTAATGGACCATAAGGTCCAGGACTCACACAATGAGAGGAGCAGTGGATCCATCCTCTCATTTCCAATGATCGCTAAGCACACAAAGTATGATATATGTGCTATGGTGGAGCATTCTATATACAATAGAACGTATGTCCATCTCAACACCATACAGGTCTTAGTCCAGCCGCAACCCCTTGCGCCTAACCCGAGTTACTTTATTGTCGCCACCCTAGCGCCACATAAAGTACTCGCACTGCTCCTATAGGCAACATGAATAGTGGGAACATTCATGTCGATTCTCTTCACAATAGAGAAACTCATCTTGATTCCAAATCAAGGCGACATCATGATTATGAATTGACCTACACAAAGTCATTCACAATCCGTCTCATCTCTCGCTCGCCTCCAAGGCGCCAGAGGCGAATGCTCGTGTGAGTGAGCCATTCTCTTGCCTATTGACATATGTTGTTTTATGCTAGAAGAAACACAATCACACGTAAAGTGAATAAAAAAAATGCTGGAATGAACTCATATTATTCATTAATAAGAAAGTCTCAAGACAAAAATAAGTCACAATCTACGCAAGCCCAAGGATTTTACATGAGAAATAAAAACATCCTTGGCTATAGGTTTGGTAAGAGGGTCAGCTACCATCAAACTAGTAGATATGTGCTTAAGTACAACTTTCTTTCTTGATGTAATGTCTCTAACAAAGTGATATCTCAATTGTATATGTTTGGTCTTCCCATGATACTTGGGGTCCTTGACATAGCTAAGAGCCGCCGTACTATCACAAAGAGACAAGGGCAGCCTCTTTGGATGTCATCACAATCCCAAGATGTCGAAGGAATCTCCTCAACCAAACAGCCTCTTGAACCGCAGCTGAGCATGCCACATACTCGCTTCCATGGTCGAGAGGGATATACAAGCCTCGCTTCTTGCTACACCACGAAATGGCCCCGCCATTCAGCAAGAAAGCATATCCAGAGGTTGATTTGCGCTCATCGATGTCTCCAGCCCAGCCGGCATCACTATAGCCAACTAACCGCAAATCCGATCCTTGGTAACACAACATGTAGTTACTCGTTCCTCCGAGATATCTCAATATCCTCTTGATCGCTTCCAGTTGCTCTATGCCCGGGTTTGATTGGTACCGACTAACCAAACCCACCGCATAACAAATATCCGGCCTAGTACACATCATAGCGTACATAAGGCTACCCACCGCACCGGAATATGGAACTCTTTCCATCTTGGTTTTCTCCTCTGGAGTCTTAGGACCCATATCAAGGCTCAAATGCAAACCCTTCTCCACCTGGAGTATCAATTGGTTTGCAGCAGTGCATTTGGTATCTCGTCAAGACATTGTCAATATAGGTCTCTTGAGATAAACCCAAAGAATCTCTTTTGCCTATTTCGACAATCTTGACACCAAGCACATAGCTTGCTTCACCCATGTCCTTCATATCAAATACGGAGGACAACCATTTCTTAATGGTTTCCAATAGCTCCTTGCTATTGCTAGCCATAAGTATGTCATCTACGTACAAAGTGTCGAATGACATAATTATTATCGATCTCTTGGTGTAAACACAGGTGGTCTTCCTCAAGCATGGAAAAACCATTTTCCATCATAGCTTGGTGGAAGCGCACATTCCACTGTCTAGATGCTTGCTTTAAGCCATATATGGACTTCTTAAGCTTGCACACTTTGCGCTCAAGTCCATGTGCTTCAAAGCCTTGAGGTTGATCCATATAGATCTCTTCCTCAAGTTCTCCATTGAGAAAAGCAGTTTTTACATCCATCCGATAAAGCTCCAAGTCCAACCGAGCAACAATGGCTAGTATGAGGCGAATTGAGGCAAACCTAACCACAGGGGAAAAAGTTTCCTCATAATCAACGCCCTCTCGTTGGGTGTAGCCCTTAGCCACTAAACGAGCCTTGAATCTCTCAATAGATCCATCCGCCTTTCTTTTGATCTTGAGAACCCACTTGTTCCCAATCGCCTTTCGGCTCGGCGGCAAGTCAACCAAGTCCCGCACATGATTAACTTTCATCGACTCCAACTCTTCCTTTATTGCTTTTAACCATTCCTTTGAGCATGACCCCGCAAGAGCTTCCCGCACGCTCTTTGGTTCATGCTCATCGACTGAAATCATCTCACAGCCGATCTCTTCAGAGTTACCATGTAGGCTTCATCCTCTATGTCGAAACGTCGACGAGGAACTAGCCCGCGCCTACTACGGCGCAAGTGCATGTCGATTGCTCACCGTCTAAGGTAGCTATCACATCCGCACTCCCACTCCCACTAGGATCTTCCGGATGAACCCCTGTGTTCATTATCCGTAATCTGAATCCCCGGAGTGACAAGACCACTATCTTGTATCTCAAAGAATTCCGATGATTCTTTGTTAACTCCCGAAAGAGATGGAAAATCATTCTCCAAGAATGTTGCATCCCTAGACTCAAGTTCCGTTCTCCTCTCACTCTCATCTAGTCCAATGAAGACATGGCCCTTTGAGGGTTCGGAATATCTCACAAAGATACACTTTCTTCCTCTCGGGGTCCAAGCTTTCCATATTGGTGAGAAGTAGAGTGAACATATGCCGCACATCCCCATGCGCGCAAGTAACTCAAATCTGGCTTCCTTCCGGTCCACAACTCATATGGTGTGGAAGGAACCGATTTGGTTGGAACTCGTTGAGGATATAGGCCGCAGTCAAGCAAAGCATCTCCCCAATAAGAGATGGGTAGATTTGCCTCGCGCCATCATGGATCTCACCATGTCTAGCAAGGTTCTATTCCTCCTCTCAAAGAACCCCATTTTGCTGTGGAGTCCCCGGAATAGTAAGTTGTCTAGATATCCCCTTTTCATCACATAACCCTTTGAACATATCGGAGAGATACTCTCTACCTCTATCCGTTCTAAGAGTTTTAATCCTTTTATCTAATCGATTCTCAACCAAGCTCATGAATTTCTTAAAACATTCCAGAGCTTCTGACTTATGAGAAATTAGATAAATGTGACCATACCTTGTATAGTCATCTATGAATGTGATGAAATATGACTGTCCTTTTCTAGTATGCACATTCATGGGTCCACACACATCCGAATGGATAAGTTCTAAAGGAAGAGAGGCTCTCAAAGCCTTTTTAAATGGTTTTCTAGTTGCTTTTCCCGCTAGACATGACTCACAAAGTTGGCAAATCAGATAGTGAACCTTGGCCTAAGAGACCTTCTCTTGCCAACCTGTTCATCCTATCTAAGCCAATATGTCCTAGTCTAGCATGCCACAAATAAGAATCAATACACACAGTATTTTGGCAAACAAAAGCATTACTAGAATTAAATGAATAATCAATTGTATCCAATACAATGAAACCATTATCAAGAAAACCATAACCATAAACCGTATCACCCAGATACAAAACCAAAGAATTGTTTTCAAATACAATTCTAAAACCATGTCTTAAAAGATAAATAACGTAAACAAGATTTCGCCGAATGTCCTGGAGCATACAAGACATCATGGAGTAACAGCGTACCGGCCACCTCGCAAAACTAATTTGCATGTGCCTATGCCATGAACCTCCACGCTTGAGCTGTTCCCCATCGTTATCCTTTTGCTTCCTCTTGGAATACGACGGTATTCCACGAAGCTCGAGCGTTCCCTTGTTATGTGTTCTGTCGCACCCGAATCAACAATCCACAAAGGATTTAGTTCAGCAAGCATAGTAGAACTTGTTACATAACAAGATGAGGTATAACACACAAGACATACCTCTTGCTCAGGTGCAATCACGAGCAAAATGACCAAGCTTTCGGCACTTGAAGCAAATCAAAGCTGATTTCTTCTTGCCAAAGACTAGTCCCCCTTGAACGCTTGGGCCCACTCTTGTTTTTGTTCCCACCCCGGTTACTTTGCTTGGACCGCCGAGGTTGAGCTTTCTCTCTCTTGCGCTTGAAGCCCGCACTCTTACTAGTGCTAGCTTCAGCAAAGCAAACACATCAGCTTTGAGGGGTATCGGCCAACATCCGATCCTCATCAAGCTCAAGGTGCTTGGCAGCTTGATCGAAAGTCTTGACCTCATCAGCATGAGTCAAGAAGATCTTCATATGCTCCCAAGTCTTTGGCAATGACCTCGATGACCGCGGAGACTTGCTCCTCATCGCCTTCGGGCGCCCACATGCGCTCAACTCACTAATCATGTTAGACATGATGGTTATATGCCGCCTCATGGTGTGACCCGGCGCATCTTATAACCGTCAAAAGTGAGTCCGAGCTGGCGGCCTCTTGTGGTGGAAGTCCCTCCATACCGGAACTTCACAGCCTCCCACAAAGACTTTGCAGTCCTATGCTTCTCATAACGAAGCATCAGGTCATCCCTCATGGAGCTCGTGGATTGTAATCCCGGCTACCCGGTCTTTCCTCTTCCAAGCATTGTATATATCAAGGTCCCTCGCGATGCCGTGCAAAGTGGTACCTTCCTCGTGTGGGTTCATGGTCCTGGTTTATGGTCTCTAGCATATCCCGCTCTTCCAGAGATATTGCACCTTTCGGTGCCGGAGGTCATAATTCCTCTCATTCAGCTTATCTCCTTTAGTGAGGTCAAGCAACAATGCTCTTGGTAGCAGCCATTTTTCTAGAGATATTACATACAAGAATGAGTTCAATAAATCTAGCATAAAATACAACTCATGCAACAAAAATCACACTAGCATAGTCAACCTATGGGATAAGCACTTAAACCAAAAGAGATGCTAAAAAAACATTCAATCAAATTCTCATGCAAACCCACATAGACTTATACACTAACTTCATTCTGTGCAAGAAACATGATTGATAGACCCATAAATAAAAAAAATAGTTTTATCAAAATAAAACATGCAATCATGTTAAAGCTATGAGGTGGTTCACACAGAACACTTCTACCTCATTAGCTCCCACTAGGCCCCATTAGGCCCTTAATGCTCAAACATCACATAGATTGTGAGCCATAGATGTCCAATAAATAGAAACACATTCAAAATTGGACAAAAAATTCAGACGGATTCTGAGACGGATCACCGTCTGACAATCCGTCTGATACAGATTCTAAGACGGCTCTCCATCTGGAATCCATCAGCCCAGACGGACAGTCCTTCTGGCATTCTGTGACCAGACGGATTCTGAGACGGCGCACCGTCTGAGAGTCCGTCTGGCTTCGTGACCAAACGGATTCCCGAGATGGCGCACCATCCGAGAGTCCGTCCGCGTCGACCAAACGGATTCCGAGATGGCTCACCTTCTCAAGATCCGTCTCGGCTTCGTGACCAAACGGATTCCGAGATGGCGCACCATCTCGAGAGTCCGTCAAGCTTCGTGACCAAACGGATTCCCGAGATGGCTCACCTTCTCAAAGCATCCGTCTGGTACACAGACGTCAATTCCCCATTTAACGATTTTTTTTTTTCTTTGAACGAAATTTTTTCAAAAAAAACGGAAAATCACGTTTTTTTTTTTTTTTTTTACAAAAATTCATCCAAAAACACATGAAAAAAATCCAACAATAATTATTAACAAAAATTATCATCATGGATTATCAATTCATGCAAATCTTCATTAGGAGAATTCACAGGGATCCTCCCACTCGGATCCGAATCAAAATTAAAGGTTTCCAAAAACCCTATCAATTCTCCCATGGGTTTCAGATAAACCCTTGATCCTCCCATTGGATCCATACAATAAAATTAAACAATGGGGAGGAACAAAAACGTGGGAACCAATGGCTCTGATGCCAATGTTGGTAATACATCAAAAGTAATTCAATTCAATTAATTGATGGGGAAAAAATTCCTTACCTGAATTCGCTTTCCCTTACTTGAAGTATTCACAGCGGAAGTTTAGATCCATGTTCTCGTTCCACCACCAAAGGTTTACCGGCGAGATTCCTCAATCACAGGGAAAGGGAATAATATCCACAACCCAAATGCCGTGGATTAATGGAATGAAGATCAAATACTAGCAAAGAAGAAAATCTAAGCCTGCGATTCTAAGAGAGAGGGAGAGAGAGATGGAGCCGCCATTTCTCAGAGATTCGCTCGTGCGAATGAATTACTCCGTTACTTACTCACTAATGCGGTGGTTACTAAAATATATAACCTATTTTGTAACCGCCCTAATAGTGAGTTTCCAATATTGCCCTTGGGCATTTAATTTATTAATCAAATTAATAAATTCCAACAGCACAATAAAAAAAGGTGGTGGGGGGGGGGGAAAAAAGGGGGGGGGGGGGAGGGGGGGGGGGGGGAAAAAAAATTTTAAAAAAGATAAGGGGGAAGTTGAAGCTTATGTTGATGACATGCTAGTAAAGAGCTTTACAAGAGTAAATCATATTGCAGAGTTAACTGAGGTATTCTCGGTACTGCGAAAGTATCAAATGAAGCTGAATCCAGAAGTGCGAGTTTGGAGTTTCTTCAAGCAAATTTTTGGGCTTCATGGTGTCACAGAGGGGTATTGAGGCTAATCCTGCCAAAATACAAGCTCTGATTGACATGAAGGCTCCCAAAACTGTTCGTGATGTGCAGTGTTTAACTGGGAGAATTGCCGCTTTGAATCGTTTCATCTCCAAGTCTGGAGAGAAGTGTTTGCCATTCTTCAAAGCACTCAAAGATTTGAGGGGCAGCAAGGAAGCAAAATGGACTGAAGAGTGCCAAAAAGCTTTCGAGGAGTTAAAGGAAGCACTAGGACAACCACCAATTTTGTCCCGACCAGAGAAGGGGGAAATCTTACAGCTATCTAGCGGCGTCCCTTTCAGCGGTCAGTGCAATACTTGTTCGTGAGAAAGATAAAAAATAGTGGCTGATTTACTATGTGAGTCACGTATTACTTGATGCGGAGACACGATATTTGCAGATTGAGAAGCAGGCTCTAGCTCTCATGATGGCCGCCAGGAAGCTAAGGCCATATTTCCAGGCTCATCCAATAGAGGTATTTACGACTTTCCCTCTTAGTAAAGTTCTTAATAAACCTGATTTGTCTGGAAGGATGGTGGCCTGGTCGGTCGAACTCAGTGAGTTCCAAGTAAGCTTTAAGCCCAGAACGGCAATCAAAGCTCAAGCACTAGCCGATTTTGTAGTAGAAACTACTGCACCAGTGGAGACCACAATTGAAGATCCCATTATACCAACCACTTGGGAGGTATATGTGGATGGCTCGAGTAATAAAGATGGAGCAGGAGCTGAAATTTTGTTGAAAAGTCCAGCAGGATTTTCATTCGATATGCTTTGAGATTTGCATTTGAAACTAGTAATAATGAGGTAGAATATGAAGCCCTGATAGCTGGACTTCGGTTGTCAAAAGCTTTGTCAATCGCGGATGTTACTATTTATAGTGACGCTCAACTTATAGTCAACCAAGTCCAGGGGGAGTATGGTATTAAAGAACTGATCGTGTCGCTAACCAATCAAAAATAAAATCCTATACTAATCTAGCAAGCAGATAGTACGAGGTCGAACTATGGGGAACTGAAAGGCTAAGTCACTAAGATTGAATTCAAAAAAACTAAATTTAAACTAAATCTATTAATTAATGCAAAAACGTTAACTATGAATGCGTGAAGATCTTTGGGATTTCGAATCCCCAATGCTTTTCCCTAACCGATATACTCTACACTTCAAAGTAAATTAAGGATGGTCTTCCTAGATATGCCCTATCTTCGCAAGACTATCGCCCTTCGCGGAAGCTTGGCACGCTTAGTTCACTGAGCTATAGAACATCTTTGGCCAAACTCAAACAAAATCAACTAGAAGATATAGAACAATCAAATTAATGAAATTAGCATGGTTCATCTACATCCCAAATAAAAGGAACTAGCTACTCATTATTACAAAGTTCATAAGAAAAATAAAGATGAAACATAGGGAGAGAGAGAGAGAGAGAGAGAGATGTGGTCTTCTTCTTCAGCAATGAGAGATGAGAGCCGCATTCGCCGTCTTCTTTTCTGTGGTTGGCTTCTCTTTTATGTCTCCCGCATACAATGAATCCCCTCTCTTTACCCGTCGATTTGACCTTTATTATTTCGGAATTTGGAAAAACTCAAAACTAAAAAGTTGTAGATATTTTCAATATCGTTTCATAGCATCTTGAATCATCGAAATCCAAGCTCATAGGAGAGAGATATGCCCAAAATATTGAAGGTAAGTCTGTTTACCCGATTTTCAGATTTATTACCAATTTTGTTCCTTAGACCTCCACCTATTTCCAATTTGGCTAAGTCTCACTTTTCATGATTTCTTGGGCAGCAAGATTGAATGCCATGATTTAAAATCCACCAATATCTAATATATTTGCCAACTTTACTCCATATTATCTCAAATATCCAAAATCTCCTTATTCCTGAAAAATACACAAAAATACTCAATTAGCTCTCTTTAATTAAATAAGTATGGGGAATTAAATCAAATAAATAATGGTAAATGCATGCTTATCAAGAACCTCACTTGCAGAAGTATCAAGAGATTGTGCAGGCATTTCAAAAGCAATTTTGGAATTTGAAGATATCTCAAATTCCGAGGACTGAAAATACAGTGGCAGATGAGCTATCTCGATTAGCCAATGCCAAAGAAAAAAAATCTAGACCCTTCGGTCTACATTGAAGAGATAACATTTCCAAGTTATCATGAGAAAGAAATTTCTTATATTGAAGCAGAGCGTTGATGGATGGATCCGATAGTCGAATACCTGAGAGATGACAAACTACCTGAGGATCTGAAAGAGGCAAGACTAATCAAGATATGATCAGCCAGATTTGTCATTCAGAATGGAAGACTATATAAAAGATCTTATTCTGGACCCCTTAGGAGATGTATAGGTCCCGAAGGAGCAAAATCATCTTTGGCTGAAGTTCATGAAGGAATTTGTGGGACTCACATGGGTGGACGAGCCCTGGCACACAAAATTCTAAGACTTGGTTTATATTGGGGTTGAGAAACACAGCTTCAGACCCACGCCACCAAAGAAAATTGGACCCTTCCTGGGAAGGACCTTATATGGTTGTAAAACCAGTCGGTTCAAGAGCTTACAGGCTAAAGAACATCAACACCCAGAAAGAGTTGGATCGTTCGTGGAATGCTAGGCATCTCAAAATTTTTTATCCTTGATGATGATTTCAATTTTGTTCGTGATGTAAACATTTTCAACTCAATCAATGCAATTATTGGCTTTCAACAAATTACCTTTTGATTGGGGGGCATCATACACCACATTCAAGAACAAGATCCGACTATAAGGCATCGGATGAAAATCCATGTGGGTCCTTCAACACTTATGGAATTTTTTCGGAATTTCTTAAGTCAAGGCATCGGATGAAAATCCGAGTGAGTTCCTTCCGCAAGGCGTCGGTTTGAAACCCGAGTAAGTTCCTTCAAGACTTATTGAATTTTTGAAATATCCTTAAGTAAAGGCATCGGTTTAAAAACTGAGTGAGTTCCTTCTACAAGGGATCGGTTTAAAACCCGAGTGAGTTCCTTCTCAGACTTATTGTATTTCTCCGGAAGTCCTTAAGTAAAGGCATCGGTTTAAAACCCGAGTGAGTTCCTTCTCAGACTTATTGTATTTCTCCGGAAATCCTTAAGTAAAGGCATCGGTTTAAAACCCGAGTGAGTTCCTTCTCAGACTTATTGTATTTCTCCGGAAATCCTTAAGTAAAGGCATCGGTTTAAAACCCGAGTGAGTTCCTTCTCAAACTTATTGTATTTCTCGGGAAATCTTTAAGTAAAGGCATTGTTCTAAACAACTAAGACCTAGTGCAACAGCGATTCAAGTGACTAGCAAAGTTCAAGATGAAGTTAATTTCTTATTTCTTCAAAAGACCGAAAGAGGCCAATCTTTACATCAAACATGAGATTACAAGAGTTGGATACAATCTTCGGTCAGAAAAGAAAGTCATCATCGGTGATAATTAAGAAGTCATACAAGATCAGCACAACTTTGCTAGAACAAACACATGAGTCAAGCATCGGTATGGATTCAAGAAAAAGAAGAGGAGAAATGAGGATTACAAAAAGCATTTCAGTATGTATAAAATCCTCCGCAATTTCATACTCTTTGTCTGGCTTGTCTAGAAGAAGTATGGTCCTCAACCAAACTTGCGTTCAAGGCGAGCTCTTCATAACCGAATCCTACCAGAGGAGAATAAACAGGAGAATCTTCCAGGAAATGCATAATGTCTGGATCAGAAGGCGGAGGATCAATCTTATTTTTGGTCCAGTTAGGAGAAGGAAGACCCAGGTTGGTAAACACTTCAGGATGGAAAATAGCACTGTATGGAGTCGTATCAAAATGAGGATCTTTCCTTAGTATCGATTCCCATATTTTGTTCTCACCATCCCGGTACGCCTGCAAGTTATAAGCATTCAGCATATCAACAAAGGGCTTACTGTGTAAATACTTAAAGACGCAGGCTTTGCGAACGTCAGTTGGAAGGGATTCAGGCAAAGGAATGACAGCTTGCCTTTGAGGTAACGCTTCAGATCCTTCGGCTCCTGACTTTCCAACTCCTCGCTCCAGTTGCCGGATCTTCTCCCTGGCATCATCCAAGTCTGACCGGAGACGATCGATCACCAAATTCTTTTCTCCTGCAACCTCCGAAGCTAATTTCCTAAGGCGAGCAATCTCAGCATCTTTAGCTTCAGAGATTTCTCGAAGCCTGGAAACTTCATTGCTCAACCTATTGAGCCTAGAGGCTGCTTCCACTTGGTTGTGGAAGTTACCAGTAAGACTCCTGCAAACAACTTCCGAGTTAAAAAGGAGCAGAAGAATAATATTCAGAATCAAAAGATAATGAAGAAAGACTTACATCACCATTGACTTCATAAAGACCTCGTCTGGAAGTTTGGAAAGAATTGCGCTCTCAGAAGTCATTCAAGCAGCAGTGCACCATTCCAATGCTTTGTCAAACTCGTTTGACACTAATTCAGGCGAAGGATGAGAAGGATGAGCTACATCAAGAGAAGGATGAGCTTCATCACTAGCCAACCGACGACGCTTCCTAATGGCAAAATCCTCCAGCTCCGAGCGAGAGGCGGAGGATGCCAAACAAGCTCTAGAGTTGGAAATAGAAGCAGCACCTGCTGGGACCGCACCTTCATCAGATGCCAACATAGTTGCCTCAGATGTCCGAAGGGTCTCCTTCGGGGATGCACGAACGGTCTCTGCAACAGGGGCATCAGCAACGCCATCAACAACGGAGTGATCAAGATCTTCCTGGGAAGAATGAACGATCACTTCAGGCAGAAGAGACATAGGGGTGACATCAGGAGAAGCTGTGGGAATTTGACTTGAAGATTCACCAACAGCAGTCGCCTTACGTTTAGAGGATTCACCAGATGAACCCCACTAGCCCCAACCACTGATGGAACGATTTTTTTACAAGATTTCGCTCTGATAAAGTTCGGGTCGATTCTGGGAGCCACTGTGTACACAGAAAAAGCCGTATCAGTACAAAAACCCAACAACAAAAGAAACGAGGGAAAACCCTAGTTCTCTATCAAATATGCGTTACTCGAAATACCCATTAAATAAACCCCAAGTATTACTACTGTGCAGTTTACTAAGGGGGAAAGGGGAAGAGATTGGTGATAGAAAAAAGCTCACTTGTTCAGAAGCTGATAGAGTTATTGTTGGAGTACGAGGAATACGGAAGCAAGTAGGAGGACGGAATGTCGCTTTTGCAAATCTAACTTGCAGATAGCAGGATAGATGGAGAGTACCCACGAAGGCTTTAAATAGCCTCAGGTATTGAGATGACGGTTGAGAGCTAAAGGCAACCGATGGCCCAGATCGAAAAGATGCTTCAAAATCTACAACAAGCGAGATCAACGATCAAAAGGAGGCCACGTGGAAACGAGCACTTGATGTGAGAATACCTCCAACCGTCGCACCGCCATTGTGATAATGGATGTATTACCAATTTATTGGAAACAATGAATGGTATAGCAAAGCAAGAAAACGTTTGGACTTCGCAGGTACCAGAAGGGAAACATGTGGACTTTGCAATAAATGAAGGAGTGGGGAAGATTAAGGCATCTTTCCGTAACATCTCTTCATAATATCTATACAAGATTATCATTCGTCGAGGAATGTGAAGTTAAGTGATAAGTTTTATCATTTATATTTTGATATTCAAGACAAGCTTTCGATAGGAGATGAGGAAATAGTAAGGCAAACATGGAAGAAGTATCTATTCATTAACAAGGAGGCCAATCTTTACAAAAAAAAAAAAAAAAAAAAAGATAACTCCCTAAGCCTCTTCCTCATTGTTGCCCGAGGAGCCCTGTACAGGAGAACTTTTCTCAGGATCATGAGAAGAGCCTTCCTCAGGATTGTCGTTGTCAGAGTCCTCTTCAGCAGCAGCTTGTGACTTTTCCTCTTGGAGTGGCGGTTCATCAGCAAGATATTCCTCATATTTTGGGTCAGCTGGAAAAGGATCATCCTCTTCCCGAGCCCAGTCAGGGAGATCCATGTCTAACTTCCCGAAGACCTCTTTGTGACACACCTCACGAAAGGGAGCTGTATTGAAGGAAGGGTTGGATTCAAGAATCCTTTCCCAGATGCCATTTTGCCCCAAACGGTAAGCTTGGATGTTGAAAGCACCTAGCAGTTTGGAGAAAGGTACTCTGTTCAGGTACTTCCGAACACAATCCTTTCGAAGCTCTGCCTTGATATGCTCGGGCTTGCTGGGAATCGCCAACTTCAAGTATTCTTCATTCTCTGCACATTTAAACTCAAGTCTGTCACCGAACAACGTGGCAACTTCTTTCTGCTTCTTGGCCTCGCGCTCAGCAGCAACAGCGCGAGCCGTTGAAGAATTGAGGGCCTCCTTAAGGGAGTTCATCTCCTCTTCATGCTTTCTTTGCAGCTCCTTAGCAGCTGCCGTCAGCCGGTCTATCTCAGAATTGGCCTTGGCCAAATTCTCTTCACAGGTCTGCAGCAAGGAGCCGTTGCGGCCAACTCGGCTCAATGCTTCCATGTGCTGATAAAAGCTCAACACAACATTCCTGAGAAGGCGGAGGTTATCAGAATAAGTCATAAGAGATTATGAAAAATTAAACAAGCAGGAAGACTGGTACCTTGTGGACTAACTAACAAGGGCAACATCGTCCAGGGCTTCAAATTCCCGACTATCAGAAGGTATAAGACTGAGGGAGCTCCACTCTGCAGCTTTCTCAGGGTCTAGTGTCACCCTATCAGTCAACTTTAATGTCCACTGAGGGGTAAAGACCTCCTCACAATCCTCAGAATTTTTGGATTTTTTATGGGAGGAAGCATCAACTGTATCATGCTTCCTTTTGGTTCGAGCAGAGGAGGAGACATTTGACCTCTCCACCATCGGCTTCTTCCCTTTACCCGAAGCATCAACCACGGTCCTGATGTTCCTAATACCCCTGTAAGAAGGGTCGGGAGAGGGAACAGAAGCCTCTTGGTCAACGGTTAAGGCTCTAGGCGACCGTTGCTCAGCTGTTACAATGGCCCTAGCGGCCTTCACTCGCAGGTTCTCGGGGTTCATGCAAAGAAGAACAAGAGTCAGAATTAAAGACGTATCACTTCAGTAAAATTAAAGGATGATGGTTAGAAGCTCACAATGAGCCAAGCCCCAGTACTGAAGGATGGAGTTATACTCCACCTCGAGTCCATGTATCTCTTGATACCATGGAGTGGATTTGATCTTCCTGATGGCCGCCTCATCTTCTTTGGATAAGGGAAGGCCCCGATTATTCTCAGAATAAGAAGTACACCGCTTCCAGACGGTCGGGAAGTTGAGATCTGATGGAGGCGCTCGACAGAAAAAGTATCATTCGCGCCATCTTTTGTGATTGGAAGGGCAAGTTCCTTTGGCAAGAATGCTACCCCTCCAATCAAGTTCAGCCTTATTGCCTTTGGACAGAAAAACCCAGCCGGGAGGATGGGAGATAGAAAGAATATGAAAGTTCACAAAAAGAGAAAGAGATGGCGTAACGCCAAGTTCAAAACACAAACCCAAGAAGCCGACGATGAGACGCCAGCTATTGGGAAGGAGCATTCCAGGGAAAATGTCCCAGTGATTCAGAACGGCTGAGAACAAAGGATTGAAAAAAGGAAAGCGAACCCCGCTTTCCAGTGCATCTATGTACAGGGAAAACTCACCCGGAAGGGTTGAATCAACCCTCTCATCAGGATGGGGAGCCCTAACCTGATAAAAGGGAGGAAAATCAAAATCCTGGATTGCCGAAAGAAGGGTTTCCTCCTTGTAAGAAGAGGGAACAGAACCAGGTCTGCCATTAGACCTGGAAGTTTGAGGATGCCTAGAAGACTCGGCAGTCAACCTAGGAGTCTTGGAAGATCCAGACTCAGGAAGGACGGAAGAAGTTTCGGTTTTTCTCTCTAAACCTTTTTGGGAAACTTCAGCAAATTCGCGCCAGAGGACAGTTAGGGTTTTGTTATCACTATCCGACTCTTCGGAAGGAAGGGAAGCAAAAGCTTCGTTACCACTACTACTACTGACACTGGGTACCAGAGAAACCCTATTATCTGCCATTACTAGTTTCAGTAAGGTACAAAAAGAAAAAGACCAGTAAACTTACTGATTCAGTGAGGCAAAAGCTCGAGAGCAAGAAGGCGGGAAGCAGACGACGAAGGTTCAAATTTCAGACAAGAAGAATGAAACCTACGAAGACAACGAACCGCTTTTTAAACACCTGCACAAGTGTTCGGGAATCTGAACGGTCGAGATTGATTTAGCATTGACGGTCGAGATTAGAAGACGTTTTGAAAGTTTGAACTCACGAATCCAAAACAGGCATTCGAAAACCGTTGCTTGGGTTACGTGAGCCATGACAGATCGACTGCAAACAGACACGTGGCATTGCCCTCACGACGCTCAAGGAAAAGTGACCACCGCATTAAATGTGATATGACATTTAATGGAAAACGCAGAGACTATAGCCTGACGAAGAACCCAGTTAAAAACCAAGCCCTCGGGCTCGACATAACGCTTGGTATGGGGGGCTCGTGATATGGAGAAAATATGATCGAACCGGGTTCATACTTGGTTTGACCCTCGACCCCGGTCGAGACAGAGGGAATCGACTCGCTCTCGAGCGAACCGGATCCAGAAGATAGCTTGCTGAGGAAGAAAACTAATTCAGCTACAAGCACGCCCTAATCCAACTTATGGAATAGGTTAATTACCCTAATGATGGCAGGCACAAATTGACGGCTGTTGCTTATCATTATCAAGGGGATAATCATCACATAACCTAAAGGTTATCTCAGGAGTCCTCTACTAGTCCAAACTAGTAGAAGTCTATCGCTCAACAGATCTAACTATTAAGATCCAACGACTACCCGAAGAAGGCTCAAGTGCATCCAACGAAGGAGATTCGAAGGTACACTCTATATAAACCTTACTTGCCTACGAGGTGAGGGGGGACTCAGATTCACATACACACTGGTAGACGTAAACTATCAAAAGCCTACGATCTAGATCACCTTTCCCAGTTCTTCATTCCTTAGCTCTGTGCTTCTAGCAGAGCCGTTATTGATTAAGTTCATCAACTGACTTAGCCTTCGGAGGTGGACTCCCAACCCCTGCTGTCAGGCCACATCTGACGCTTTCGTTTTGCAGGTCATCACGAGGAGATCTAAGGGCTGAGCAGATTTTGGACACATCAGGTAACAAGTCTTGTTGCAAGTTTTGGAGATTGCTTCAATGAGTTTTCCTCAAATGTCAAGTGCTCCTTCTCCGGCGGATTTTGGTAGTAGAACAATGACCAGTCCAGCTGAACCAACTGCAACGATGAGGAGGACAAAAGCAATCACACCAATGATAATTAGCTGCCAATTTCATTCTTCGAGCTTGAAATACTTCTAGGTTCTACCAATTTGCTCAGTAAAGATTCTCCAAACGATGACTCTGTAGCTTTGATAAACGAAACCTTCCGTAACCCATTTTTACAAAGAAAAAATGGAGAAGAAAGAGAGATGAAAAAAGAGAAGACATAAGGAAAATTGAAGTTTAGAGAAGTTTTATATGATAAGCAGAAGTTGGTGGGCAATTTCTAAGGTGTAGCTAGAAGCTTTATTTTGGTTGGGCTTCAGAAGAGAAGAGTGCTTTTGCAGTTGCCGGCTGATGTGATGCGCACAGGCATTGCTGTGTCCAAAGATGGTAAAAGAACCTATAAGAAGATCTCCAACTCCATTAAAACAGGAGTCGGGATCATCTCCTAGTCGGAGAAGCACAGAGTGCTCCCAGACGGCTTTCCAACCACACAATGTAGTGGGGCCCACAGGTAAAATACAAACATTTAAAAAAAAAAAAAAAAAAAAAAAAAAAACTCTAATAGTTTCACCTGTGAGCCCCACTGCATTTTGTGGTTGGTAAGCCGTCGGGGTGTGCTCCCTTGAGAAGATGATCCTGACTCTTAAAATAGCTCTAGAGCATAACAATCGTGGATTGTACTGGCAAGGGAGAGTGGGGGTTACTTTTGTAGAGAGAGGCTGTGATGACGGTGATGGATGTTGGTAGTTGAATGTATAGTCGCCAGAGTGGAGGAGGAGGTGGATGCTGTGGTCTTTTTGAAAACACAACAAATGGGAGGGAAACTAATATGAGGGTATTTTAGTCATTTAACTTGTACATGGGTATATTACTCACTTGACCAACAAAAATAACCGTTCAAACATTTTTGACTACTGACCGTGGATAACTTAGGATTAGGCAAAAACCTAAAGTGGGCACCATGAAATTTTGTCCACTTAAGTGGACAATTGAGAATTATAGGCCCACTTAAGAGAGCGCCAAAAAAAAAAAAAAACTCAAAAATCTAACCAACATTTAAATACAATACTACTGAAAGAAATCTTCATCTGATTCTTTGGCGGAAAATTTCTAATTGGATCAAATAAACTAAAAGTTTACATCTGCAAGTCCCCTTTTAATTAGAAAACTGGAAAAATAGGAGACAAAAAAGTTCCATAAATGGCCACAAGAAACGGCTAGATTGTCTAAAAACCATAAGATCCACTTGAAAGCTCACAATTATATTCCTAGCCTCTGTCAAAGGATGCAAGGTTTGCGGCACTAACAACCCTAATGAAGATCACTACCAAAAAAAATACAAAACAACCCTAATGAAGATAACATCCCGATTCTTATAAGAGTCCTTTGGTCTCTTGGAATATTTTTTTGGATGATAGAAAGAGATTTTATAAAGATTAATTCAATATTTTATTAATATCTTTGAACCTATGGGAGAAATGCGGTTTTGTCTCTTTTAGAATGACCTTCTATCAAATGCTTCATAAAGATTGCAAAGGATGTTTTATGTTGGAGAAACCATTATTCAAGAGAGTTCTATTAGAACTCAACTTTCCAATTCAATGATGATAAAACAAATATGATTACATTGGACTCTACCTCTGAGTTATTTCTAAATTGTAATTACTATATAAAGATAATTAAGCACTGTCATCGGTAACTTGATGAGATGAGGGTTTTCATAGCATAGACGTAGGTTTACTATACTGGAGACGGACCATGTAAAACCTTTATTGTGTTTCTTCTTCTTGTTATTCTTGTTCTTCATTGCGTAAAGGGTGAGTTTTAAATGGTGTTGAGCCTACTTGGAAATCACAGAACGATTCCAGTGTGCCCTCTTCTTTTTCTCCATTGTTTGATTCATAGAGGAAGACACAAAATCGACCATAAATCTGATTTAGCGGTTGCTACATGTGGAGATATTATTTTTCGGTGAAAGTTTGCCAAATCCTTTCCGGTGCACTTTCCACGTCTATTCTTTGTTTGGGCTTTGTTCTCAGGTTGTACTGTTTGGTTTTTTCTGTTAAGGAAAAAAGGGGGTCCAGTGGTTTGAACCTTGGTATTTGAAAGATATAAGAAAATATTAAGGGTGTGCTAATTAGTTGAACTATTAGAATCTTGTTGAATATTAGTTGTTTCATTCTATTATGGCTTCCAATTCATGTAAAGTTACTATCATTGAGATACATAATCTGTAATAACCTCCATATTTCTAACCCGGAATCTGTATTGTAGGTCTTAGTACCCGAAGTTCCAACCAGAAGAAACTATGGGCTATCCGGATTGAACCCATGATCTAGATCTTGAGCCCATGAATCTAGATACTGCTGGTGAACAACCTGCCTGCCTTACTGGGAACCCAAAAAAGATCCAGTGAAAACCTGGATGGGTTAGGCAGATGGATTTCCAACATGAGACAAGTTGAGTTTGAAGATTTCCAAGATCAACGTAAGAGCCCCTCACGTGTTGGTTTAAGTTAAATTGGTGTTGGGGATCAACTAGGAGAGCAAAGCACCCAAGTACTGAAAAGTACTGAGGGGTGGTTGCTTAAGGTGGTTGATTGACCCAACCAACCGCCACAAGCGACCTGTCGGTCTGGTTGTGGGTTTTAAACCCTGTTTTGCCCCTGGCTCCCTATAAATAGTCATCCATGACCTAATTTCATATTATTATATTGGCAGAGGTTGTTGTGGACTAAGTAGAGACTGTGTACATTTGGTTGGTGGTGAAGAACCCTCGATTCACAAAGAAGGCTTGTGTCTTGCTTTGACTTTCAAATCTCTTAGAGGTTAGTTAAGCACTCTCTTATTTTACTTGAATTCTATATTGTTAGAGAGTAGTTCATCCCACTAAAATTCTATAGTGGTGAGTTGGGAGTGATTATATCATTTTCCATCGATGATCTCGATTGGATCATGCCAGGAGATGGATTTTTGTATCCGAATCAAGGGTTGATCTTGTCAAAGAAGATGATGTGGATTCAAACCATTCTTCTCTTATGATCTAATGTGTGATGCCCTCTCTGGAGTTCTAAGGACGAAGTTCGGACTTGAATCAATCCAAAATCAAATTGAGGATGGGAGATCAAAAGTCTGAATTTTGAACTTGAAAAACTGCTGAAAAAGCAGGCGGTTGCTTAAGGAGGTCGCTTGAACCAAATGGCTCAAGCAACCGGTCCACTTCCAGAGGTTGTTTTGATGTTGTTTTCACTCTATTTGGATCTCATACCTTAATGAAACTTCTTAACCCTAATCTAAGTGATCTCTAAGGTCTGTTGGAGTGGTTATTTAAGAGATTTAATATGCTTTTCTGTGATTTGTCCCCTAAGACAGGTAAGGTTACAATTGCATATATGATTGATATGATATTATGATGAATTGTCTATTACTATGAACATGTATGTAGTCTTATTATCTGTTGTAACAGTAGCTAAATATGCTTATTTGATGATGACATGTTATGTATGATGTTAGATGTACTTAATTCATTACTTGATGTGGAATGATGTGTTTGGTGTGACTATGATTGAGGATTATCCTTGTTGGGTATTCATAGCTTGGGATGTCGGGATTGTGGTATGGGACACTATCCTCTGATGCCCCTAGCACTATCATGGTTGCTGGTTTACATACCTAGGAGGTCTAGATTGCATGGTTAGTACCCTCACATGCCACTACCCTTTCGGCATGAGTATTGAAGTCAAATGGCCCATGACAATGGTGACGTGACTCTGTTTCATCCAATAGTGGTAACCACTCCGTGCAGAGATTTAGTGGTTCACTGTTGATCATGCAATGATAGGATTGCATATGTTAGGGTTGGGCTCATGGAAGCCCAATAGGCGGCTTGAGAGTCATGAGGAGACATGAGAGCGTCTGCCCTAACAATATGTGGATGACCATAGGATTAGGAATGGTGTCACATCCACCCTAAATCCACCAAGGGGTACCCTATCTGGATTACCCGGGGGAGTGATTTACGGTCCCGCCGATCAAGTTTAGGAACGATCATAGCCACTTAGCACAATAATATAATCAAAAGCAAGAACAAATATTTGTATTCAATTTCTTTAATAATAAAAGTCAAGAAAGGATCTTAGAAGGATCACAAAGAACATCAAAGTGTGGAAATGATACCAATCAAATAAATAGTTAAAGTGTGAAAAGAAGGGGAAACCCATTCTACAACAACCGCGGAAGGTAGATCAAAATAAAGTAAAGGTTACAACCAGTTCTCCAAAAGAAGGGAAAGAAAAAGGTAATCAACTAAGATACAGTTTCTTCTAACTTATACAATGTTTCCTCAATAAGATAATCATAAGAAACTAGACCAGGCTGAATCTGCTCCTGACAAATATCAGTCTCAAACTGATAGTCTTCACTGACGTAGTCACCATGATCAGTATTGTGTGAGTCATCAATTTGGTCTTCATAGTGTTGACCATCATAGTCAACAGTAGTAGTACCTGTAGAAAAGTCTAACAGGAGATATTGCAAAAAGGAGTGAGTTCAAAAGAACTCAACAAGGCAGGCTATTCCATAATAACATAAATTACATGATACAAAACGTAGCATGATGCAATGTGATATGAAACAGATGATGCAAATATGAATCTAACTCTATGTATGCTGGTCTCTATTGGTAGACATGCTTTAAGTCATAGCACCATACTTCTTTGGGTAGGTCCGCTCACACCCTCAACCATTTAAGACATCTTGGGTTCCCTCAACCATTTAAGATATCTTGAGCAGCCGGTTGGTAATGGGTCCTGCACCCTCTCGGACATTCCTTGGCTGGGGATTTGGTCACCACTCTCTCACATCACCATTTGGTATAAGTATTGGCACATATCACGGTAAAGCCTAGCCCGATGCAAGTCGTCTACTCAGTCCTATCAAGTCAGATCCGGATAGGTCCATTTCTCCTCAACCATTTAAGATATCTTGGATCCTTTCCGGTATCCTTCACACTAGAGTCAGCGTATTCCATGTCGGACTACGGACTCATCAACCCTATTGGTCATCCACAAATAGAAGACGGGAAGCTCTCACGTCCCCTCACAGATCATTTCACCTGTCTTGAATGCCCGTGAGCCCAAGTCTAGCCATTTGCAACCCTACCAATAAATGGCTCCCACAATGTGATTCATGACCTCTCACAGATCATTCCATCGGTCTTGAGTGTCCACAAATCCCCACTGTCACCACGGGTTGTTCGGTCTCAATACCCTTCCGATTCGGGTCTGACACGACAAGGACATCCTCGCCACACCACTAGACAATCCTATGTATGTCATCCAATAATCCGAGAAAGTGTCGATGGGCATCTTCGAAGAACATCCCATACTATTCCCTCCGATGTCCAAGGACAGAAGCATCAATAGAACACTCCCAAATCCCAAATTATACCTAAAAAAATCACATGCTTATTTCCATCATATCATATATCAACGATAAATCATCATATTGAAAGATATGTTATAACATCTCATTATCAAGTGTATAAGTATATGACATGAATAAATAGACATGATAAACAAAGAAATTAAGTATGGTGCTACTGTCATAAGGTAACTACAGTAGTCATATGATGTCTAAAATTAACTAATAAGTTAAGCCTACTAAGTTGCCAACAACAGTGTAAAAGTCATACAGTCTATGCTATATGGCGATAACCGTCCTTACCTTAAGCTGTGATGATGATGATCCAAAAGTCACAAAAGAATGATCCAATGACGGTATTAAGACCCTAGACAAACATAAATGAAAGATTATAGAAGAAATCGAGAAAATCGGAGGTCGAATGGGTCAAATCGGCGAAAAACAAAGTTCAGTAGCATGCTTGGTCAATGCTCCTTGGTTGATGGAATCGACCAAACAGAATTCAGTGCGGGCAGAATAGTGGATTTTGGGATTTTTGGTCTGAAATCGATCTTCCGGGGCTCGGATTGATCCAAAACTTGGAGGGATTGTTAATAACAGTATAATAACACTACCTAGCAAGTATTATCATAATCCAATGGCCCAATTTGAAACCCTATGTTCTATATGCTAAACATCAAGTTTCATAATGAAATCAAATGCAATTGTAAGGGAAATCAGGGATTCAATCAAGAGAATGATAAGCAATAGATTAGGAATGATTACTAACATATAATCAGACCTAGCATACTATAGGAATCAGTTTAGTAGATGAAATCATGTTGCTATGAAGGAATTCATAAGGAAGACAAGGTTAAGAATCAATATGAGATGCATAGCATTGATAGAATGAATGTGGGTTTATAGAAATCAAAAGAGACACTAGAAGAGGTGGTTGCAAGGTTGCAACACCTTCTTCATAGCCCCAACAGCAAGAATAAGGTGAGGTAGAAGTAGATTAGAGAGAGAGTGAGAGATTTCATACCTTGTAGAAGAGATTAGAGAAGAGAGACAATGATTCTTGTAGAAGATCATCACCCTAGCCAAGGAGGAGCCTCAGAGAAGCCTTCCCACGTTCTCAGGTGTTGCAATGATTAGAATAGGGTTCAAAACACAAGGCTAGCATAAATAGGGGGTGGAATATTCCAACGGAATCATTAACTCGAATCTGGGCAGCCCTGGTCGATGCTCCTTGGTTGATGGGATCGACCAAGCAAGATCGACCAAGCATAGTTCAGCAGAAAAATCAGCAATAGTTTAGCAACTTCGGACATGGATTCGGACGACTATACGAGGTCAAATTGAGTGGGTTTTCTCCTACAAGTCAATCAAGAAGTCTAATTTTCAGAAATACCTTCGGATTGAGCATGGGAGTTCATTAGGTACTTCAACTAATTCAACCCTCCTCGATGCGCAGAATTTCACTTAACACTGATAATGTACTCAAGTAAGGAGCATCATCGTCAATGTCCATGAGTTTCGGGTCAAACACCATGTCTTCCATAAAGAGGTCCCACAAGATTTCTTCCTTCACTTCGGGACATTGGATCTTCCCTAAGGAAAAGGTCGGACATGACCTCCTAAGGCTTTCAAAGATAGCAACATTGAAATCAAGGTCCGACTTTAAGGTCTAACATTAAACAAGCCTTTCTTTAACCCAAAACAAATAGGGTGTCTTGGCTAGGTTGGGCGGGTTTTCAAAAGGGGGGGCCCAGGGGGGGGGCGGGGGGGGGGGGGTTTTTTTTGGGGGGGGGGGGGGGGGGGGAGCCGGGGGGGGGGGGGGGGGGGGGGGGGGGAGTAAGTAGAATTTGATTATTAGGTGGGGGGGGGGGGTTGGGGGGAAAACAGTACGCGGGGGGGGGCGCAGGGGGGGGGGGGGGGGGGGGGGGGGGGAGGGCCCAAAAACAAAAGGGAAGGGTAAGGGGAGGGTTTTTGTTTTGTGTGTTAATGTACCGAAATCCGTAATAATAGCCTATAGCTACAGATTACATGCGGTTTATTATCTGTCGCAACAGGCTCCATCACAAACGCAGTAGCTACATATAAAATACTGCATGTACAAGGTTGTCTATAGCTATGGTTTTTTAGTTACAGGTAATTCTGTAGCTATATCTATAGCTACAGATTGTTAGTTACATATATTTCCACACCCAACTTCTAGCTATACATATTGAAGTGATGGATATTTTCGTAGTTATATATCATTTAGCTACGGAAAAAATAACTGCGGATGTTTCTACGGTTACCCTATAGCTACGAAAAATATAACCGTGGAGGTTTCCGCATCTAACTTCTACCTACACATATTGTAGCGACAGATAACTCCACGGTTATATATCCTCTAGCTGCGGAAAGTATAACTACATATGTTACCGCGGCTACTCTATAGCTACGAAAACTATAACTGTGGATATTCTACGGCTAACTTCTAACTACACATATTGTAGCGCCAGATGTTTCCGTGGCTATATATCTTTTAGCTGCGGGTGTTTTTGCATCTCACTTCTTGGTATACACATTGTAGCGACTGACATTTCCGTGGCTAATCTATAGTATATTAACTACGAATGTTTCTGCTACAATGCTTTAGGTGTGGAAATTTATTTGTATGAATTTCATCCACAATGAAGATGTGGCTATAGATTTTATTCTATAAATGTATTCACAGGTCATCTAGGTACCAATATTAGTGTGGATGGTTTTATAAAGTTGATAAGTACAAACTCTTTATAGATGCTATAACATATATAGACACGAATTAGTAGATATACATTTCTTCGCAACAATTATATATTTACTGAATTCATTGTCATCTGAAATCCATACACATAACTTAAAAATAAAAAGAAAGTTACTTGTCATCCAACTGACTCAAACTAGAATAACTGCAAATTAAAACTTAATTCTAGATAAAGGGTCTATGCTAAAGTTCACAAAGTGTACTTAAAAAAAAACACTAGAATCAACTAGTCGATCCAAGCCTCTGTGCTTTATGCTATGTGCAACTCTGCAGTGGTTGAATCAACTTCTTAATAAATTATCCTGCAATCAATATAAAAATAAATAAATAAATAACAATTAATAATATTGTAACAAAAATTCATGAGAAACCCATAGCTTAGAGTATCAATTACCTTCATGAGAACAAGATGCATCATTGCTCCTAGAAGAGTGATTTTCTTCATGACTATTGAAATGATTAAGCCCCTATCATAGGGATACAATATTTGCAAAATTAATAACAAGAATCATAAAATTTTAGGAATAAAATAAGCTTTAGAGATAGATATAGTTTTAGAAACATTACATGTTCCTCAGTTGAAAAATCTTCCATCTGACAATCTGGATTTGATTGCTTAACAATCGAAAAAATCCTAGTGACTTGAGCTTCTAACATATTAATTTAATTTTTCAGAAAAGTAACTTGTTTAGGATCATCTTCTCTTCTGTTTTCCTTAGAGGTAAGCCTAGCTCCCAATCCTAGCCCTTGAATGCGTCTACTTTTATCTTTTTTTAACACTTGAGAAAAAATGTCGGTGCCCCAATTATTACTCTCGCCATTACCTTGAGAGGCATCAATTTCTGCTTTCTTTTCCTTGATTTTTTCCTGCAATTAACATATAAAATATACATATCATACACATTTATTATGCTTGATTTTATTTGGAAAAAAAAATTAGCTGACTCGTATTTTGATTTAAACATAAATAAAAAATGAAGGAAAACATACAATTGTTTTTTGTGCAATCTCATCAACTGGACGTCCATCTGCATGTTCATGAGTGATTATGTACAAACCAGCACGGTCTAGTTGTACTCCAGTTTCTTTCAGCTGTTTTAACATTGTAAAGATCACAGTTAAATATTTGATACTATAATATTTATAAATATATAAAATATAAGAGTTCTATAGTTAGCTTTTCAAATATTACCTTTTCATGGCGAATTCGTAAACCCTTCTGACCTGCAGTATGTGGTTGACCTTGATTTTTGCAATTATTCTTGTTTCTTGTACTACGACTCTACAAGCAAAAATGATAAATAAGTAATGAATTATTATAGAAGAATCTTGAAACCTAATAAGCACCATTCCTATAGCACACTCCACCCTTACTGCCTTGTTGTCCATCTGCAATTATCTAATTCAAATTTAATGATTTAAAATATAAAATTCATAAATATATTAAGGACATTTTACATAAGTCCCCCTCCATTTGGAAACAGGGCAAACCTCTTCCAAGAACATCTACTGTGATATCTTACATATGAATTGCAAGCATCTTGTGCCTAGCTAGCAAATGACAAAAACTAGAATATATAATTAGTGTGACAGCAGTTCACTTGTACGGATGATTAGTGGTCCTAATTTTCAATAGGGTTGAATGAAACTCTAGTTATCTAGTACATACACCACTTACTAATCATATTAGATCTAAACTGAAAATTCGTTTCAAGGGCTTCTAATTTCCGAATCTTGTAATTCAAGATTTTGTAATGTATATATGAACTATGGATGAGGTTTGAATTGTAAAACACTTCATCTCCAACCTTCAAACTTAAATCAACAACAAAAATTGAGTTTCAAAAAAAAACTGCATTAAAAAGTACAATAGACAATCAAATGTTGTACAAAACTCATGGTCACCTAGGATCCTTGAGAAAAAACAGACAAGTCAACGCCCACCTCCAGGTCAAGAGCACACCAGCATCTCTGCCTTATCCAACTGAATTGGCTGAGTTCTTTTATCTAATGCTTTCTTTTTTTTTCTTGGGGGAAGGGGGTGGTTGTTAAGAATCCAACACAAATTTTAATTTGCCTATATTTCAAACAGAGAATGCATTTCCAGAGGATAAAAAGACTAATATTTAATATGACTTAAAAATAGAACATTTACTAATATGGTAGTTGAACTCACATTCCTCCTAATTCTAGTACTGGACTTGCCTAAATTGTGATGCAGGCCTAGTACACCACCCCTCTCTCCTTTGGCTCCTTGTTTCTGGTAAAATTCTGCAGAAGCTACAATTGCTGCCCTTTAAGAACAGTTTGCATATCTAATTTTCAAGTATTGCTACCGGGTTGTTGTTCTCACAAGTTAATGCATAACATTTTACAAGATGTATAAAATTAGCAAACACCCATTACCAAAAAAGTAAATCCATTTTCATTGATCAAAATTACAAACTCTCATTCAAAGAAAAAGAGAAAAGAAACAAAGAGTTCAAAAATACATCCGATACAAACACTATCAAGCTTACAATGAGACCCACACTAAAATAAAAGCAACTAATAAAGTTCTAATGGCTTATGAAACAACTGAAGCATGGCACCTTCCCCTGTCTCTCAACCCCAGTTATTATTGACTCAAATTATAAGTCCTCAAAGCAATTAGGGGGTTTAAAGACGATGCAAGAAATCACAATCCCTAAATACAAAATCAGATTTGTGAGTCTTGAAGGAACCATGTGAAATAACACAAAGATAAGGTTTTAGAATTGTGGGTGTGTTCAAAACATAATCCAATCCCTAAATACAAAATCAGATTTGAAATCAGGGATTAAATACCACAGAGAACTACAAACCAGCAAGATATACGACCAATCAAGGTCCATAAACTGAGTCATCTAGCAGTAGAAGCCATTGGTACTCACGTTGCAAAATTTGGAATTGGTAGGAGATCAATCGTATCTACAGAAAATGGAGGAACCATCGATGAGATTTTGACTCGTGCGATCGAACATGAAAAAACAAACAACACATCAGAGTTGTGTTGATTCATCAGTTCAGAAAGAGAAAAAAATGAACAGAGAACAATTTTGGATTAACCAACAACGATTATAAAAAAATAAAAAATAAAATCATGTCGATTGAAGAGGAAATAACATATTCGATTGAAAGCAAAAAACACTTCGGTTGAAGAGGAAAAAACACTTTCAATTGAAAGCAAAAAACAATTTGAATGAAAGCAAAAGACAATTCGATTGAAGAGGAAAAAACCCCCCATTCGATTGAAGAGCCAAAAACCCTTCGATTGAAGATGTAAAAACCCCTTTCGAAGAATGCGATTGAAAACCTTCCAATATTGAAGGACCAGATGCTGTTTAATGGCGTTTATTGCTGTCTAATGGACCAAATTCAGTAAAGGCCCTGATAGATTTTCGGTTGGAAACATACCGATGGATTGAGAAGATGAGGCCCCAGCAGCGATTGAGAAGATGATGCACCAGCAGCGATTGAGAAGATGATGCAGCAACAGCAACAAGCTTTCTTCTTGTTCTTCCACTTCTACCGTTTCAAAGCCGTGAAAGAGATCCCATCGCCAAGCCCGAACTTCCTTAAGAAAAGTGCGTGAGAGGGACTTTAGCTATTCTGGGTTTAGGTTTGAGAGAGAGGATGAGTGTATAGCGGAGGAGTGGGAGTGAGAGGGACTTTAGCGGGAACATCAAACCTATAGCGCGCGGGAATTCTTTTATTTAGAAATATTTTAGGATACGGAAAAGGATTATCCTTTATGAAATTTATTTTATTGATTTATGCCGATTGTTTAAATATAATCTTAGGTAAAAGCATGGTACAATCATGGTACCAACGACACAATATTTACTATATGTCGGCGATATATCGCCGAAAAATCTATATATCGCCGAAAAATCGATATATCGCTACATTCGCCATATATAACATTATTTTATTCATTTTTTGCTGATTTTTTCGTTCAATTTTTACCAAAGTGACATAGGACCTCTACGAGCTCCGGGGGCGCTGCCCCCACACCCCGCCGGGGCGGCCTCCCCGGACCCCCTGCTCACCGGGGAGCGGGACCTTGTGTCCGTCGGCAACAATATGTGAAGCATGAGCCATACTCAACATAATTGTATAATGAATTGTAAACTTTAGTACATCTCTTTACTAGTTGTGTATTTGTGTTCTCTTTACACATTTACATTAGTTTATATGAATTTTCCAAACTTTCAGTTTTGCCCGCATATAGTCGGACATGTGCCAATTAGAAACTTTAGATTAGGTGATGTTTTATATCAAAATAATACTCCCAATGTGTTTATTGGACTCAAATTAGGTTACATGTCAAATTTCAGATCAAAATAACCCCAAATACCCTTCGAAACAGGGGGTTGATTTTTCATTGAACCACTGCAAAAAATCGGGTGACATGGAGCGACATTTCAAAAAAATATGCTTACTACGATTTTTAACCGCAGTTATTACCAAAACTAAAAAAAATTGTTACTACATATTTAAATATTACAACTATTATATAAACTATATTACTACGATTCCAAAATGTAGTTCTGTTTTAGTAGCTAAAAAAGTTGATATTGTTACACTTTTAATTCCATAGTAATAAGTTCCATATATTACTACAATTTTTAGTAGTAGTTTTGTTTCCATAGTTATAATGTTTTTTTTTATTACTATGGTTTTGAATATCGTAGTTAAAAATATTTTAAAATACTACAATAAATAACTGTAGTTATATTTTAGTAGCCAAAAAAGTTGACATTGTTACACTTTTAATTCCATAGTAATAAGTTCCATATATTACTATACTTTTTAGTTGTAGTTTTGTTTATGTAGTTACAATGTCTTTTTATTACTATAATTTTGAATATCGTAGTTAAAAATATTTTCAATTACTACAATAAATAACTGTAGTTATATTTTAGTAGCCAAAAAAGTTGACATTGTTACACTTTTAATTCCATAGTAATAAGCAAGGAAAGAAATTTCGGATATTTCGCCCGGTTCGCTGCGAACTGGCGAAATATCGCCGATATCTCGGCGATATTTCGCCCCCCTATAGAAATTTCACCCGAATTTTTTTTGAGTATTTTTATGCAATAATTTTGGTAAATTTGATGCCTATCCTAATCTGATGCAAATATGTGGTAAATTTGAATTATTTCCTAAAAATTATTCCATTTAAATTCTCTTACCTAGTCACATTTAATATGTTACCTTATAAAGCCTACATCATTAGGACATAATTGGAACGATTATCAAATCACTCTGAAGATTATTTTATAAGATTCATTACTAATTTAAATTGTTTCCATAAATTATTTCATGTATACACTCTTCCCTAATCACATTTGGCATGTTGACTTTGATAATTTAAATTATTTCTTAATATATATTTCCATTTAAATCTCCTGCCTAGCCACATTTAATGTGTTACCTTCTAAGGCCTAAATCATTCGGACATAGTTGAAAAGATTAACCGACGATTCTATTACAAAATATCTTCATAATTAAATTGTTTCCATAAATTATTTCATGTATATATTCTTCCCTAACCACATTTGGCATGTTGACTTTTGAGGACTAGATCACTAGAATATAGTTGGTAAGATTGCTCATTAATCTTGATGATTTTACTATAAAAAGTTTTTCTATTTATAAGTTACTCTATGTAGATTTTCTTCCGAATTACATTTAACACATTAACTTTTGAGTCTTGAATCATTGTGATAAAATTGGTAAGATTGTGATACAATTGCGAGAAATCGCCTAAAAAGTGCAAGAAATAGTATAAAAAGCATACACAAAAAAAATTTAAAAAATATTTTTTTCCGAAATATCGCGATATCTCGCGATATTTAGCGATATCTGGTAAATGTCGGTTTCGCCCCTGGTTTCGTTTCGCTGTGGGGCGAATTAAGTCACTGGCGAATTTCGCCGAAATTTCGGCGAAATTCGCCGAAACTTCTTTCCATGGTAATAAGTTCCATATATTACTATACTTTTTAGTTGTAGTTTTGTTTATGTAGTTACAGTGTCTTTTTATTACTATAATTTTGAATATCGTAGTTAAAAATATTTTCAATTACTACAATAAATAACTGTAGTTATATTTTAGTAGCCAAAAAGATTGACATTGTTACACTTTTAGTTCCATAGTAATAAGTTCCATATATTACTACACTTTTTAATTGTAGTTTTGTTTCCGTAGTTACAGTGTCTTTTTATTCCTATAGTTTTGAATATCGTAGTTAAAAATATTTTAAATTACTATAATAGATATCTGTAGTTATATTTTTGCAATTAAAGGTAATATATTAATGCAGTTTTGAATACTGTAGTAAAAAGTGGTTCATATTACTACACTTTTTAGTTACACTTTTACAAGCACATTTATGAATATAATTGTTAGTGCAGGTGCTACATGTTGCAGCAATAACTATTTTATATTACTACAAATGGAAAAAATGTAGTTAGAAGAGACTAGTAGCTACGGTTAAAAAAACCGTAGCTAATTATCTGTAGCTATAAGGGGTTTTTGTTGTAGTGCCCCAGCCAAGGTTGATTGATGAGGACCATACCTCGGTCCCTGAGATCCCAACAGAGGTTGACAGTCCATGAGGGATCAGAGTGACGAGATCTACCCAAAGGAGGTTTGGTGTTGTCACACCCCAACTGCCGGTATCGGTCCCGCCAGACAACCCATGGGTGCGATTCATCACAGGATCCACGGTTTTATCATCAATAATAATAAATGCAAGTAATAATTATCATAAGTAAGAACAAGTTCAAATAATTTATTAAAAGGATTACAAGAGTCCAAAATAATCTAAGAATGAATCAAAGAAAAGAATTAAACACAAGTTCCAAAATTCATTGAGTTCAGCGGAAGCAATAATTAAACTCAAACAGTTTTATTCCAGTAACTCGCTCCTCGGCTATAGCTTTTGCTTCAGTTTTAGCAATGTAGGGAGTTCTCCAGTTTTGCTCCAAAGAGTTCTCAAAATGCCGAGCGATCCGTCAACTTATGCTGTCAATAGGTGCTATAAGCGCATTCCATGCATCCGTAGGAGGCTTCATGACAAACATCTCCGTCTCCCACTGACGGTACCACATCCTCTTCACAGGAGTTGCTCTAGTCATATGGAACTTCTCCTGATTCGAGAATACCATCTGTACAATATAATTTAACATACAAGAAAGGAATGACTTCTAACAAACTTAGTAACGAAAACACATCTCACATACATATCGACAGTATATCAAAGTAAGCGCATATGTAAGGAATGATATGCAAATATATGAATGCAACTAGAATCTAACTATGCAAGTCTCTAGATGGTTGACATGCTTTAAGATATAACATCAGCCCTCCTATGGGTAGGTCTAGTCACTCTAATCCCTCACAGACTGGTTATCTCTGTTGGGATCCCAGGTGAAGGGTTTAATTCTCGTTAATCAACCATGGTTGGGGTTTAGGTCAACACTCTCTTACCACGACCATTGGCATGAGTATTGGGCCATGTCGGGGTTTCTAATCCAATGCAAGGTCATATAGTAACATACTATATGTAGTCCAAATACTTCCCCTATGGCACCAACCAACTTGGTTCAGTATCCTTCTCTACCTAGGAATGAGAACCCTCACGGATTGGCTACTGCTATTGGACTCCATTCCCTAACCCTATGGTCATCCATATATTGTTGGGGTGGATGCTCTCATGACCCCTCACGACTGCCGGCCTCTCCTTGGATGTCCATGAGCTCAAACCTTAACATATGTAACCCCACCAATGCATGATCAACAGTGGACCACTGAGTCTCTACATTGACTAGTTACCGCTGTAGGATGAAACATAATCACGTCACTATTATCATGGGTCATTCGGTTTCAATTCCCCTAGCGAAAGGGTAGTAGCATGTGTGGGTACCTAGCCATGCAATCTAGACTCCCTAGGTATGTCATCCAACAATCATGATAATGCTGGGGGCATCAGTAAGCATGTGTCCCATACCACAACCTTCTGATATACCAAGCAATGGATACCCTTCCATCATAATTACATCACATCACCAACCATTATAACATAATCATTCAATCTATATCACAAAGTAATAAAGTACACATAAACATCATCTACAACATACATCAATTACTAATCAATGAAATATACAACTACAACAAGTTATAAGAGCAATGATATGTATAAGAATTAAACAGTTCATCATAGAGCATATCATTGCATATATATATATATATATATATATATATATATATATATAAGAATGTGTCCTTACATGTAAATATATAAAAAAAAAGCTTACTAAAATGCAAGTAGACTTCACCCATAATAGTTTTAGAGAACCTTAGAAATCACCTAAATATGTAGTTGCAAAAATATATAGAAACATGAGTCAAATTAGAATAAAGACCAACTCACAGAGTTACTGTGACCTAGCCGGTTGCTTGGAGCGGTTGGTTGGGCAATCAACCACCATAAGCGACCGCTCCTATTCCAGACTACTTCTAAATCCAAAATTCTGACTTTTGATCTCCCAATTTTAATTCGATTTCGAGAAGATTTAAATCCAAATTTCATCCTTAAGGAGCCTACAACACAATCACGAAACAAAAGCCTAAAGTTCTAATGATTCGATACTCAAATCATCTCCTTGGATTAGATTTGTCCTTTATTCGAATACAATGATCCATTTTCGGACATGATCTAACCAAATCACTGATGGGGAATAGAATCAACACAATTAACTAACCACCAATCCAAGGGGAATAGATCCACACCATTCTAAGAGATGAGGAAAGAAAATAGAGTGTGGGATCACTTACCTCCACTTGATTCATAAAACAGACGAAGGATTGGATCTTCTTTGCAAACCACACTTCTCTTACCTTCTAGCACGTGTTCTTTGCCTCCTAACCGTCCACAACAATAATCCCGAATAGAATAATGAGTAAAAAGGTTGGGGCAAATTAGGTTAAAAACCTCACAAGCAGACTTAGCAGTCGCATGGGGCGGTTGATTGGTCAATCAACCGCCTTAAGCAACCGCCCCTAGTACTTTTCAGTACTTGGGTGCTTTGCTCAAGGGGTTGATTCCCAACTCAAACCTAACCTTAGACAACATGTGGGGGAGTTCTTACCTCGATTCCAAACATCTTCAAACATGCATTGATTCCAACTGGTGATCCACTTTCCCAAGAAGGCAGGTTCTTCATCAAAATAAACCAGATCCATGGACTCAGGGTATGGGTCATGGACTTCAATCCAGATACTCCACAACTTATTTTGGCTGGACCTTCGGATTATCGAACCTGCAATACGGATCTCGGGTTAGAATTATAGGGGTTGTTACAGGTATTGTATATTAAAGCATGATTGCCTTATTAGAGACTTGTATGGTTAGCTGCTAGATGCATTTATATTGTTGCTTATAACCTTTTCATTTTTATTCATGATGTGTTTGTGATGCCGATGTGTGTATGGGATTGTTGCCTTATTGAGTTCGTTAGAACTCATCCTTGTGGATTATCTCTATTTTCTTCAGATGACTCTATAGATGCGGGGGAATTCTATATTTATGGGAGAACTCTGATGAGCACATTTATGTGTGAAATCTTAGGGCATAAAGCATTCATTTTACACACTTAGAGTGGAGCTACCTTGGGTTTTATGTTGTTTTTGCAGGTTTTATGAATTTTTAGGACTTTAGTTAATATCTGGAGTTTTGGGTATGAAAATGCGATTTTTCACGTCAAACAGTCCGTTCAAATTCTGAAGTGCGAAAGTGGGCCTGATTTGGAGCATGATGGGCTAAAGATGCAATTATGGGTCAACTCCAAAATATCTTATAAAATTATATTATGCTTTTTATTTTATTTTTCTTTATTGTAATTGAATGAATGTATGGGGCTCACAAGTAGTCAAAGATTAGGATTTTCTATCTTTTTAAAAGATTTCAGTTTTTTAGATTTTATTAATTTCTCTCATTAGTTTTTTTCTCTCTCCCCATTTTCTATCCTTTCACTATTTATTTTATTTATATTATATTTTCTTCTACACACATTCTCTCTCTCTCTCTCTCTCTCTCTCTCTCTCTCTCTCTCTCTCTCTCTCTCTCTCTCTCTCTCTCTCTCTCTCTCTCTCTCTCTATTTCTAACGAATTTTGCTCTTTCTTTATTTCCTTTTCTTTTTCTATTTTACTATTATTATTATTTTATTTCATTGTTTGTAAATTATTCTCCTTCTTTTATAAATATTACCTCCCCTCTTAGGTCTAGTTTACACTTTATTTTCTCTTTAGTTTATTTTAGTCTTGCACTTTCTATTCTCTCTAGCTTGTTCTAAGTTTTTTCTAGTTTTCTTTGATTACTTTGTGGGTTCTAATTCTAGATTGAATGTTTAGGTTTTAATGTTTTGCAAGAAAGATTGAAGTTGTGTAATTTATTTGATGCAAATGTATTTCATTTATTTTTATCAATGCAATTTCAAGTTCAAGTTTCAAGTTTGAGGATTCGCTTTCTCTCTGGGTCTAGCAATTGCAGATCTAGATTATTCTAGATTTGATTATTAGGGTTGGTTGAGATTCGAATCGTTTGTTCAAGTTTTTTTTGGAGATTCAAAGAGGCAAGTAAGTAACATTCTTCAATAATCTTCTCTCCCCCCTCCATTCCCGCTTCTATCTACCCCTACAGATTCTTAATTTAGGATTTAATTTCAGCATTTATTTATTGTTCTCTCTTCCCCCTGGGTCCTTGATCAAAGATGCCTATAGTCGTGCCTCTCTTTGGTTAAGGTTTCCCTTTTGTTTTTATTGCTTTGTTTATTGCTTTGTTATTTACTTTCTGCACTTTTCATTTCTTTTTTCTTTTTAATATCCTTTCCCCCGATCGGTGGACTGTAAGCTACGGCAAAGGGTCCACGGTCAAAGTCATTATAATTATGTTCCCATTCTCTCGATCCAGAGTTGACACTCGGATCACTTCCCTTTTATTTTTATTGTTCGCATTTTTTTCCTGCTTTTTATTTATGCGTTGGTTATGTTTACCTTATTTTTCTTAATTCGATTGCATTAGGTGTATGGATTAGGATCATTGGTTTAGTTTAATTAATTAGTTAACAAAATTGAATCATTCCACTCTCGCATTACCATTAAGAAATTGAATTCTAGGTGGCATATCTCCCTGAGATTGACCCGTTAGCTACATGATACTATGCACTTGCGGTTATTTTATTTTGCAAACAAACTTCAATGACTAGACTGTGGAGACATCAATGGGAGTTGGTGATGCACAACACGAAACCTCCTGTAAATGCATGGAGTGCTCTTATGACACCTATTAATGGAAAGAGGATCCAAGTGGTTCGTCATTTGGAAAGGTCAATGAGAGAGGGTTTTATGACACCTTTTATTGAGAGACTAGGAGAAGGTTGTGCCGTCCTGAGAAAGACAAGAACGATAATTAAACCATGAAATGTCCTTTGCTTCCGCTGATAACATTCTTTGGATTCATTTCCTTTGATTACATTTATTACTTTACATTGGATTATGTACTATTTGTTCCTTTGCAATAATTATTGGATTATTCTTTGCTCTTGATTTGGCATTGTGCGTATTTATTATTATTGATGGCTAAATCGAAGATCTTGTGGCTATGGATCACACCCACATGTTGTCGGGTTGGTCCGATACCAGCGGCTGAGGTGTGACGCAATTAGCTCACTATTATTGTTTTTAATGGTAAATTTTTTTTTACCATGGGCCATAGTAGTCACATTGGTCCTTGGAGGTAGATCAAAAGTTGATCATGTTAATGGCATCATCAAACCCCTAAATTGAGGATTTTTTTTTAAGTTTGAGGAGTGGCAAGCTAGTGATAACATGGTGATGACTTTGATTTTTAACTCTATGGAGCCTCGCATATATGAAATTTTTGTATACTATGAAACTGCTAAACACTTGTGGGATGCACTAAACTCTATGTATGGCCAAGCAGAAAATGCTTCTTGCATATTTTGAATTGCAACAGGAATTGGCTCTCACTGTGCAATCTTTAAATCAATCATTCACTAAGTATCTTGGCAACTTGAAGCAAAAATGAGACAAACTCAAATAATATCATCCTACTTCTACATCCAATAATGTCTACATCAAACGTGAAGAGAAAGATCAAATCTTTCAATTGTTGGCCAACCTTCGTCTAGAGTATGAAGACTTAAAGAGACAGGTTCTCATGAGTGCTACTTTACCATCTTTTGACTCTGTTTGTGCAATCATCCATAGAAAAGAGACACCATGAAGGGCAATACACACTATCCTCAAACTAAGTATTGAGAATTTATCAAATAGTGCTTACACCCATTCTGCTTCCCAATCTAGTGAAGCAACCTCTAATCGCAATCAAAAAAGAGTAAGACCTGCACTTCTAAATTTCATTGTGATCATTGCAATATAGATGGTCATTCAAAGGAGAGGTGTTGGGTCCTCAACCCACATCTTCGCCCTAATAAGGAAAAGGGCTTTAAAATTAATGTTGTTTCCCAAACTATCACTCTCGATCAAACATCACTAGAACAATTGGCTAAACAAGTGAAGCAGATTTTGACACAAACAAGAGGATTGGAATCTTCACGGACTGACTTAAGCCATACATCTCATGCTTCTAATAATATTTTAACTCTTTCTACTTTCTCAAGAATTTATTTTGTTTTAGATTTGGAGCTACTCATCATATGTGTTGTATGCCAAATTTAATGACTCCCATAAATTCTCAAATGTCTCATCCACCTATTACTGTGGCTAATGGTATTTAAGTGCTAGTTAAGGGGGTTGGATAGATTGACCTATTCTCTAAATCATTTAGTGGATTATTTGTTCCTAACTTGTCTTCAAATTTATTATCCATTAGTAAGCTCTCCATTGATATAAATTGTGATGTCCTATTTTCATCCAAGAATGAAATCTTTTAGGATCGAAAAATGAAGACGATTGGTGAAGGTTGTGTTGCACTGGCTACCAAGAAGGATACAATAAAGGCAAGAAAAGTGTGGCATTGTCGTATAGGACATCCATCAGACCATATTTTGAAAATTTTAGATTCATCCTTTTCTATTGACTGTAGTAATTGTGAGATTTGTTACTAATCAAAACAACATGTTTAGCTTTTTCTCATAGTCCTATTAGTTTTGTACATTGTTTTGAATTAATTCATTCTAATGTTTGGAGATCTCCTATTGATTCCAATGATGGGTTTAAGTATTTTATTACATTTATAGATGAGATAATTCATAAGCTACTTTGTTATATGTGTTAACCTCCAAGAATGAAGTTCTAAAAGTGTCTCAATAATTTTATTTTATGATTTTCATATAATACAATGTTAAAGTGAAAGTTTCACATAGTATCAATGAGACTGAGTACCTTTCCTTTTTTGTGAGGGTCGGATGAGGGCCACAAACCCTATGAGGTCCACAAATTATGCCGGCCATATGTCTTGATAGCCATACAACACTCACCAGAAGGTGAGCGTGGCATATCTAGCCAACCGACCCTTTTAATGAGACTGAGTACTACAACAGGCCATTTATAGAGTTTCTTGAGGCCCAAGGCATCTTTCATACATCATCATGTGGAGTTGCCAAACAAAAAAATGGTCATATATTTGAACTCACCTATACACTCTTGTTTTCTGCCAACGCCCCCACCACATATTGGGATGATGTTGTCATTACTAGTTGTTATTGATTAATAGGTTAGCTAGTAAAGCATTTGATTTTAAATCTCTTTGGAGGTCTTGTGAAACCCAGCCCTAAGCTTGACCCGGAAACCCTGTTGTTTGTAGGTCCGACAACCCGAAGTAAAGCAAGAAGTCAGTTATGGGCCATTCCAGTGGAAGACTTGGTGGCTGGCTTAGAATCCATGAGTGTTGATGTCAGTGTTCCATTTATGGAAACTGCACCCTGATGAAGATGGAATTAGTTGATAGACTTGGAGTACTCTCTGGCTTGGTTCGAAGGCATTTCTACCTACTAGGTAAGTCACTTAATGTGTGTGCAAAACCCCTTTATGTTTGGATTTGATCTGAGCCTTCATTTCCCTGTTTTGGACTTGTGTCCTGATTGGTCGACTCATTGGTCGATAGGGCCAGTCAACCAATCCAATCGACCAATGAGATTTGATTTTGCTAATTAGGTCTTTGCTTGCTCTATTTAAGTCCAATCTCGAGTCTACTTCGTATTTTCTGCCTCCAAACTCTTTGGAACGTACCAGAGTCCTCTGCAAGTCATCTCCCTTGCATCCTTGGTGATTTTCTTGACGGATCTTCGTCAAAAATCGTGCTTTTACACAAAAAGGTATGTGATCATCCTCTTCTATGTTTCATCTTTGATTCTCCATTATTTTTATTTCCTTTTCTAATTTAGGACAGTAGTAGTGATGTTGTATCTCTATTGCAACCATCACTATACTCTTTCCCTCTCTTTTCCTAAGGATCTAAAGCTTGGTGGATGATCTTCATCAAGATCATCACTCGCTTTTGAAGGAAAACATGTATTCATTCACTTTCCTTAATTAGATTGATGTTCTTCAGTCGTAGATCTATTTTTCTTGAAGATCTATGCATGCTTTTCATGATTTCTTTAGCACAAATAGTGATCCATCATCCTATTGTTCTTGTCCATGATTTTTACTATGAATTCTTCAAGAACCATGATTGATCTAATTATGGTAACTTTTTGTTTCCTAATTTGTAACTTGAAGACTTGATATGATTAGTGTTTTGAAGTCCTATATATACTAGTATACTGCCATTGTAGTTTCCCCCTTGTTTAGTACCCTTTTGAACCACCAAATTCGGCTTCATATTCTAAAACTCTGATTTTTGAAGGCCACTGTCTCTATTGGTCGACTCATTGGTCGACTCATTGGTCGACTGAGGCAGTAGACCAATCCAATCGACCAATGAGTACAGCAACCTCATATTTGGTTTGTTTTGGATGTTTTGATATCTTTTCTTTTTAGTATCTTTCCTAATATGTTATATACACTTGTTTAGGACTTTCTTTCCAAATTTAGACAAGATTTTACTTGATTCCCCAAGATCCTTTGCGAGTTATATAAGGTAAGGATGGTTATTTCCTTAATTACATAGATTGCATGATCTAGTTTCTATATTTGAATCTCTTTGATTTATTTCCTTAAATAGATTCTTACACTGATATACTAGTGATGCAATTACCTTGATTACAGTAGCATTACTTGTTTATGCTAATTAATTCATGTATGATTTATTTACCAAATATATGCAATTGGATGTTATTATTGATTTCTTTCCATAAAAGAAGTTACCATATATGTGATGTTATGGATTTATGTTTGTGAATGATTAAGTATGGTTTGGAAAGGAGAGGTGTCCTTTTGACACTTTTGTCCTTGGACAACAACGGAAATATTATGGGATGTTTCCGGAGATGCCCTTTGGACACCTTCATAAACTGTTGGATGACATACTTAGGGCTGTCTAGTAGTGTTTGGCTAGGATGTCCTGTTATGTCAGACCCTAATTGGAGGGGTATTGAGACCGAACGACCCGTGGTAGCAATGGGGATTCATGGGCACTCAAGACCGGTAAACAATCCGTGAGATGACAGGAATCACATTGTGGGGGCCATTTGTTGGTAGAGTTGCATATGGATAGACTTGGGCTCATGGGCGCTCAAGACCGGTAACCAACCCGTGAGGGGACGTGAGAGCTTCCCGTTTACCATATGTGGATGACCTATAGGGTTGATGAGTCCGTAGTCAGGGACTATGAGGACTCTAGTGTGAAGGATACCAGAAAGGATCGCCAAGGGCGAGAAATGGACGTATCTGGATTTGACTTGATGTAACTAAGTAGGAGACTTGCATTTGGCTGGGCTTTGACCCTGACATGCGCCAGTACTTAGACCAATGGTGATGTGAGAGAGTGGTGACTTAACCCCTAGCCATGGAATGTCCCGAGGGATGCCAGACCCACTACCAAAAGGCATTGTGTGATGAGACCTTCCCAAAGAAGTACGGTGCTATGACTTAAAGCATGTCTGCCAATAAAGACCAGCATACATAGAGTTAGAATCATATTGCATCGTGTGTTTCATATCATATAGCATTTTACTTTGCTTTGAAATCCTGCTATTTATGTTGTTATGGATTAACTGCCTTACTGGGTTTCTTTGAAACTCATTCCTTTTGTGGAATGTATTGTTAGATTTCTCTATAGGTTCTGAGTATCATGACTGCTATTATGAAGAAGCGCAAGGAGAAGAGGCATATCTCCAGGAAGGTGATTGCGGTTACGACAATTACACTGAAGATTCCACGGGTGGTTATGCTGCGTACGATGCTTAGTCCGACCATAGAATGGAAGCTCCCTTGTGCCATTTTTGAGATTTATACTTATAGAGATGTTGTCTATAAGATTGAGAACAATTTAGTTACTTATTGTACCTGCTACTGGGATTAGTTTTCATTCCTTTTCCTTTTCTTTTTAGAACTACTTTTTCGCTGGTTGTAGAGTGGGATTCTGCCTCACTTTACTTTATTGATTTAGACATTCTGATTGTCTTTTGTACTCTGATGATATATGATTTATTCTTTCCTTATTTGGATCTTTTGGATTATACTTCGTACATTGATTATTTATGTTCATGATTATGTTATTGTCTATGTGGGAGGTTGATTACCTCGATACTTAATCTTCGGGGCTGTGGATCACACACTTGGGTATGCCAGGTAGAGTACCGGTTGGGTGGATGAGACAGGTCTTACTTGGTAGACCTATTAATCTCTCCCATCTCGGATTTTTGGTAGCACTTGCTATGTTCAATCTCAACTATGTGGCAAGCTTAATCCTCATGTCTCTAAATGGTTGTTTTGGGTTACTTTACTGCTAAGAAGGGCTATAAATATTATAATCTTGTCAGCAAAGAATTACTTATTTCTCGTGACGTTTCCTTTGATGTAGCTCACGTGTTTTTCCCCCCCAAGTATAAGATTTAGGGGAAGACTATCAACAATGGTCATTATGATTATAACCAATTCATCATGGAATTTGCCTCTATAGTTGTTCCTTCTGTTATGAAACCATTGGCTCTAGTTTCTCAGAGAAGATCAGCTTGCATCCCTACATCATATGTCAGGCCACAGAACTACTCTTCTACAGATTCGATTCGAGCTTTCATGTGTTACAATAAGTTTCAACCTTTGTCCAAGTTGGCCTCAATGAATATCTTTGCCACAACTTGTGTGGAATCTCATAAAATCCTAACCTGATAACCCATTGTTTCATGTCCATAAACTGGGAGCTCTAGTAGAAGACAACTCTGGACAACTGGAGTTGAACCCATAGGTTCAAAACTTAAACCCATGGAGTTGGAAGAACAGAAGGAAGACCCAACCACCCTAATGGAGTTCAAGAGGAGAGAGAAAGCCTGTCCGGAAGGCATCAAAAGGAGATTTTGGCATGTATGAAAATCAATACTAGAGGACTCAAATGTCAAGATAAACTATACCATTGATTACGCAATAATTAGAGCTTTCTACCCTCCAAAGCCTATTGAAATTAACCTTCACTTGAAGGAGATAGAGGGTCGGTCGATTGGTTTCACACTTTGATCGACCGCCCATGCCCAGATTTAGGGCCGTTTCAGGATTTCAGGTTTAAAACCCTATTTTATAGCTCTCTCACCTTATAAATGCATTATTTATGCTAAAGGGAAGTTGAGAATGGAGGAGAGAGGAAAAGCTTGGAGTTTTGAAGAATCCTTGCACATTTGGGGTGTTGAAGCGCGAATCACAAGGACAATTGAGTGTTGAGGTAAGAAGACTCTAAAACCCTATTTGCAACCTTTCTCTTGGAGTATTTGTGATGAGTTACTGCATCGATGGTTGTGAAATCCCCCAGATTTCTACCCCTTTAACCCGTGGTTTTAAGACCGAGAACCTGGGCCTTGATTCGGCGACAATTGTGGACCATTCAATTCGAGCCCGAAGGATTGGAAATTAAACAAATGTTGGTAGATGACCCTTATAATGACTCAAAAACTCTCTTAAAGTTTAAGTGAAGAGAGAAGATTAGTCTCGATAGTGTAAAAAGGGTAATTTTGGAATATTTTTAGATCAGTGATGGAGAATCCGATTGACACAAATAAGATATCAAATCGAAGATCGTCGAAAGACCTTTCCAACAAGCCAAAAATCATCAAAATCGGAGTTCGTTTGGGGGTCCAACCATGAGCCAGAAGTTTGAGCCGTTTAGGTGAACCAACCCCCACCCTATTTTCTATTTAGGGGCAAAATTGGAAATTCGGATTTTAAAACCCTATTTATGTTTTATCTCATCCGTAAACGCATTTTTGGAGGCTAGAAAGAGGCGGAGGCTTTGGAGAAAAGGAGAAACGAAAGAGAGGAGCGATTTCCATTCTTCCGAAGGTGTCTGTGATCCGAATCTTCGCAAAATCATTACGAAAGGTTAGTTTTCTTTAATCCTTCTCTTACTCACAATTTTGTGAGTATTTTCTCTCCTTTCCTTTTGAGGAATCTTGAAAGGGAAGGTTGTTAGGTATCTTGGTTGCTTTCCTTTATTGTATTAATGTCCCTTCCTAGTTTGTGGGAGTGATATCTTTTCTCTTCTATTGAGGGATCTGTGAAAGGGAATAATGATAGGTACCCTAGATGCTTATATTTTCTTATATTAATGTTTCCCTTGAGTTTGGGAGTAATGGTTTATCCCCTTGCAAAAGATTTTAGAATTTGACTCTCCGGGTCACCCACGGGTGATTTATGAGAGTCAAATTTGGGGCTTTTTGAGATGGGTCAAATTTAATAAAATTGAAGGTACCCGTAGGATCCTTTTGTTTCCAATTAGATTTTCCCAAAGTTTTGCTTCATTATAAACTTCGAGTTGGTGGCAAATTAGTGACCATTCACTAGTGAGGTTGAGAACTACCCTTTTAACCTAGTTTTCAGATTTGGGTTTTTGTGGGAAGATTTTAAGATATCATTTGAAACCCAAATTGGCTCTAATTTGTGATAATTATTTCTTTTGCATGAATAGGTTAATATATCTTTAGTCACTAATTTGTGAGAAGGAATTATTGATCATTGGAGGAAGAATAAAGTAAAAGGTGAGGAATATACTTAACTTTATATTACATGTGTAATGATGTCAGTTACTTTTCATTATTGATATCTTGTATTGCTTTAGTATTATCTTGTGGTTATTTTATGTCTTTTGTTAAATATGAATTGCTATGATTTATGTTTATTATTACTTCGATGTTGCTCCTTGCTTTGAAATCTATTATTGTTGTTATGAAATGGAATGTGATTGTATGAGAGGAGAAATATTATTATTTCTTCTACCTTGTATTTTCTACTAGGGTTGTGGGTTCACCCATTGCCCTAGTGATATTATATGATTGCTTATATTGTGGTTGGGAATGGGGAATGCCCTTTGGGCATTTCTGCCATAGGATACCAAAGGAGGCGGTATGGGACGCATTCCTATGGTGCCCTTGGCTCTTTCCCGATTACTAATTTACATATTTAGGGCATGTCTAGAAGTGTTTGGTTAGGTGACCTCATGAGTACTACTACCCTTTCGGCAGGGGTATTGAAGCCGGTTAACCCGTGATGTTAGTGGTTGGGTCCCGTATGTCAAGGTGCCCACTATCATCATAGAGAGGTAGGGTTGCATATAATAGATAAGGGCTCATGGACGCTCAAGACCGATGAAATGACCCGTGAGAGGACATGGAGATCATCCTGTCCATTATATGTGGATGACCACTGGGTTAATGAATGGGGTCCAACAGATGCCTCCATTGAGGATTTCATTCATAGGTGGGAAGGTATTGAACCAATAGAGCACTAGGCGTGAGGGGAAATATCCGGACCATATGTAGTACGAGACTATATGACTTTGCATTGGGCCTAAGATTATCCTTGACACGCGCCAGATCTTATACCAATGGTGATGTGAGAGAGTGGTGACCTAATCCCCAACCATGGCTTGACAGGACTTTACACAATAACCGCGGAGAACCCAACAGACCTGCATCAGAGCCGTGAGGGAAGAGTGATGAGACCGCCCAAAGAAGACTGGTGTGTGACTTAATGCGTGTCTACCATAGAGACTTCATGATAGAGTTAGGAGCATAATCATTCACATATCATATCATTGTCATTAATTACATTATTGATATTCATGTTAAATGTGTGGTGTGAAATCTTGAGAATGAATGTGTGATATGATGTTGAGTTGACCTCACTGAGTTCTGTTGAACTCATTCCTTTTATATGTCTTTTTTCTATTAGATTATGCTGCAGTTATGAGGACTTCTTCCAAATGGAGGATGCGTTACCAATATGTCTTCTTGAAGGAGTGACCGAAGAAGAAGTGGACGCACATGGAGCTTCATGCCAGTATCAAGACTATTCTTTTGGGTGGGATTCCATTAGAGAACTAGTCTACTTTAGTTTTCCGCTGCGTTGAAAATTACTCTCTTTTCTTTCAAAAACTCTGATGTTATATTTTTATTTTGAAGTAATGGATGATTGTAACCATTATTTCGGTTTTGATAACTTAGTATGATAAACTTGATTTATTCTTGTCCATTTAATTATGCTATATCATGTTTTGTATGGATTTGTCACTGAACCTAGATCTTGGGGGGGAACCCCCCCGGGGGGGGGGGGGGGGGGGGGGGGGGGGGGGGGGGGGGGGGGGGGGGGGGGGGGGGGGGGGGGGGGGGGGGGGGGGAAGGGGGGGGTTTTTATTTTATTTAAAAAAATTTTTTTTTTTTTTTTTTTTGGTTTTTTGTTTCTTTTTTGTTTTTTTTGGGTTGGTGGGGTGTTTGTGGGGGGGGGGGGGGGGGTTTTTGGGGGGGTTTGGTTTTTGTTTTGGGGGGGGAACCAATTTGGATGATTGGAAGGTGTTTTAGGGACAATACTAGTGTCTCATTGAAGTCCCAAAAATCCCCTAAGCGGTTGGATTTCTAGAAGATTTGAAATCGCACAAACTTGGTCACAGCCCTAGGAAGGGCGGTCGACAGGCCCTGGTAGGCCTATCCAACTGCCCCCTAGTTCGGTTGTGTGTTTTGGCTCATTTGAAGCCCGGTTGATTCTCGATTGATACCCATTTTGATCTTCATGTTTCTAAGGTTATTTTGGGTCATTCGCACTCTAGAATTATGGAACTTTTTGGACATTGGAGATTAATTATTGTCATTTACAAGTGAAAGAAACATTATCACACATTATGTGCTTATTTGAATTTATATCTTATTAATGTAATTGCCAAATATACTATTATGAACTACGTGAAACTTTGCATGAATGAAAGGTAAATTGTTGTTCATGTTTATGTTTCTATTTCTTGAAAATCTATGTCCATGTTATTATTACTTCACTATATGCAAATGATGTGATAATTGTGATGTGTTGGAAATTGGTGGTAGTTTCTACCTGTATATATACCTATACCAACCCGGGGTTGTGGGACCATCCATTACCCCTAGTGCCTATGCATCTATAATATAGACTTATTAGGTGCATAGTGGCTATGTGTTTGGATGTGTTTGGCTAGGAAAATATTTGAGTCCTACTACCCTTTCAGCAGGCGTATTGAAGCCGAATGACCTGTGATGATAGTGGTTGGGTCCTGTGAGTATCATGCAGGCCCACTGTTATCATGTAGCGGTCAAATTACATGTGTTAGGGTTGGGCTCATAGGGTGTTTAAAAGACGGCTTGAGTGTTGTGAGGAGACAAGAGAGGCATCCGCCCCAACATATGTGGATCACCATAGGGTTAATGAATGACATTCCAAAAGATGGTTTGAGTGGCATAAGGAATGACATTCCTAGGTGGGAAGGATACTCAGACCAAAAGAGTACTATGCATAAGGGAAGTTATCTGGAACACATGTAGGACGAGACCTAGTTGACTTTGCATTGAGCTAGACTTATTCCTAATATGCACTAGTTCTCAAACCAATGGTGAGAGTGGTGACCTAAACCCCAACCACGATATGATGTGACTTGACCCAATTACGGCGAAGAACCCAAAAGACTTGCTTGAGTGCCGTGAGGGAGAGTGACTAGACCACCCAGAGGAGGCTAGTGTTGCAACTTAATGCATGTCTACCATAGAGACTACATTTTTTAGAGTCTAGAATCATATTTGCGTCATCATCATCATTTATAAATGCTTGTGACTGTTACACAATGTGTGATTGTGTTAACCTCATTGAGTTCTGTGGAATTCATCCCTTTTATGTGTATTTCTTTTTAAATTCTATTGTAGGTTATGAGGACTCTTTTTACTTAGAGGGTTTGTCTCTAGTAGAGTCCTTCGAGGGACCGGCAAGAGAGGACACAAAGGTACATGGAGAGTTGTGTCTGTTCTTGGACTATGCCTATGGAGTCCAACCCATATGAGATTCTAGGGATATCATAGGAGCGAGTAGTCGCCTTATTGGCCATTACTTATATTCTATATTTTTTTTTTTATGTAGAGGTGTTACTTAGACTCCTAATCTTCTTCAAGAATATATAGATTTTCGTTATTAAACAATTATTTATTTGAACTTTGATTTGACTCTAACTAACTTTGAATTTATAATTTAGGGATGACTGTAATAATATTTAATATTTAAACAATTGATACTTTATTTCCTTTCCTACTATTGGATTATGTTATATTGTATTGTTGTTATGGATTGACTATGAACCTAGAATCATGTAGTGTTATTACCCTCCACGTGTTTAGGTGAGTTCGGATCCAGCTAAGTTGGGTGTGACAACTTGGAGGGGGAATGTTGGAGAAATCATTATTTAAGAGAGTTTCATTAGAAATCAACTTCCTAATTCAATGAGGAACAAAACAAATATGATTGTATTGGACTCTTAACTCTGAGTTATCTCTAAATTATAATGACTATAAAAAGATAATTAAACACTTTCATCGTTAACTTGATGAGATGAGAGCTTTCATCCCATGGACATAGGTTCTTTACACTAGAGACTGAACCACATAAAACCTTGATTGTGTTTCTTCTTCTTGTTATTCTTGTTCTTCATTCCGTGAGAAGGTGAGTTTTAACACTATAGAAAGATAAAGTTTTAGGATATAGAACAATGTTACCAACTCTTTTGCAATTTCACTCTCTTCTCAGTAGAGTTACAAGATTGTTCCTAATAAGACATTGTTCCAGACCTTAGGTGGTTGGTTCAATTAGTAAAGACCAAAACCTTATAAGTAAAAGATCAAGCATACAAATCTTTGCACATTTATGCAGTCCTGCATGATGCAGTGCTTGGTTCGGGTAGAACCATTGGTATTCTCTTCATGGTTTATAGAATTGCTAAATAATTAAAATAATTGAGAGTCATGTATTTGATTGAGGTATCCATCTATTACAAGTGGGGACATATCTTCATTGTTCATGAAAGTATGAAATTCAAGTCATGTATTAAACTAAGCAATCCACCTATTACAACTGTGGATAGATCTTTGACTTCCATGATTGTATAAAGTTCATGTCCTATAGATTGTATAGAATTATACCTACCTTTACCCATTTAAATTAAGGGTATTAATTTTGTAAGTTAGCAATATTCGATACATAATCTAATACATTCATTTCATATCATTATGATGCCACATGCCAATGGCACAGGTATCATACCGTTATTGTGCCAATTTTTTTTTGGAACAAGTAGCTTTGTTTTAAGGGGGATGGGTGGGGGCTGGGTAAGTATTTTATATATAGGGCTTTGCCCCTGGCTCCAAGGAGATTTAAACTCTTGGCTTCATATTATGAGACATTGGTATTTACCAATTGAGTGGAGATTTTAGTATTTAATATGATTCATTTGTATTGTTTTATTCATACCTTTAGCATACCACTAGTAAGAATCCATGTGCAAATGCACAGTCTTGTATTATTTTGTGGGTTCAATGAAACATGAGAAATTTGATATCAAACAACGAACATATCATACTATAATATCATGTTATCTTACCTTGTGGTAATTCACTTGTAGCGAGCACATGACCTCCAATAGAAGCATCACAATCCCTGCCACCGGAAACATTCATTTCAATTTTAGACGCCACAATTCAAGAATATCATAAATTGAGAAAATTATAATATTTTAGTGGAGAGACTATGGAAATCAATGGATGACGTGCTAAAAGGGGGATGAACAAGTTGTAGTTGAAAGGGAAAAGGTGAGTTTGTGAATCCAGCCAAACCTAGCCAGGACACCCTATCTGTTTTGGGTAAAGAAGGGCTTGTTTAATGTTTGACCTTGAAGTTGGACCTTAAGTACCGTGTTGTTATCCTTGGAAGGTCCTAGGAAGTCAAGTCTAACCTCACCCTTAGTGTAGATCCGAAGACCCGAAGTGAAGGAAGAAGTCTTTGTGGGCCATCTCAGTAGAAGACATGGTGTTTGACCCGAAACCCATGGATATTGATGATGGTGCTTCCTTATTGAAACTTTACTTGATTTGGAGTTAGACTACTCATTTGTGAAGGAGAACTTGGTTGATGGGCCTAAAGCCTAGTTGGACCTGGTTTGAAGACATCCCTCAATACTAGGTAAGTTGTTTGAGGTGTGGTATGAAGCCCAACCAAAGATATTGAAGTTAGGCCCATTAAATCCCTATTTTTGGGCAAGCTGCCCAGGCAGGGGCAGTTTGGTAAAACTCTATTTTTTTAGGGTTTTGAAGCTCTATTTAGTGGAATTTCGTGGTGATCAGCCCCATTATGTTTCTAAACCTCTGGAGAACATGGGAAGGATCTTAGAACCTCCTCTTTGACAACCAATCAACCAACAGGGGCAGTTTGGTCAGTTTGGTGAAATCCTGGTAATTTTTGGACTCTTTATGCTATTTAAAGGGGGGGAACTCGATGTTTTTCACTCACAATCAGTTCTAAGCCTCTGGAGAACATGGGAAGAACCTGGAGAACATGGGAAGAACCCTAGAACCTCTCCTCCAAAGCCAAGGATGATCCTCAAGCATCCGTTCAAGTTTCTTAATTGATTCTTCTTCTAAAAGGTTAGTAATCGATTAGTTTCTTCTTTGTTTTATTCTTTCTTCTATACTTCTGATTTCTTGATTATGAGAAAGGTATTACACTACTGTAAAGGCCTCTTTTTTTATTCTCTTAGCCATAGAGTGAATCCCCCATTCACTCTATTTTCTTGAAACCGTATGATGATGTTTTATGTCTATGATCTTACCTGAGATCTTGATGACTCTTTCCATGATTTTCCTACCTATCTTTATGATTGTGGGGAAAGTTCCCATATCACTACCATGGCCTTCCCTTGTGTCCTCATGATTGAGGAGTTGATCCCTAATTTTCCCTTTTAACTTGGGAACCTGCTATTAGTTGATTTTGAGAAAAAAAAAACCCTGCAAAACCTTCAAGAAAATGTGACCCAATTGGGTAACCCTCATGAGAAAGTAACCAATTGGGAACCCTATTATTTCTGTTAATTCATTGGATCCTCCCCAAAAACCTTTCTTGAGTATGTATTTGTTTTCCCTATAGTGAATCCCCCAATTCACTCTATGATCTTGAAGCCATATGGCGATGATTCTTGAATATGACTTTACCTAAGATCTTGATTACAGCTTCTTTGTTTTCTAATGATCTTGGTGTTTTGGGAAAGGTCTCACATCAGTGCTACAACCTTTCCTTCTATCCCCATGATTGTTAAGTTGATTCCCTCTTTCTGCCATCCCCTGTGAACCATATTGGGTCATTTTGTGAGAGTTGATTTTGGATTACTCTCATGAGCAGTACCCAAATAGGGAAAACATAATCCTCTTTTAAATTCAATGGATCCTCCCCAACACTTTCTTTATTATAAATTTTATGCTTCTCTTTGCCTAGAGTGAATCTTTATTCTCCCTAGTCTTCCCGTGGGATACACGGATTCTAGTTGGTAAAACCCTAATTGTAAGATTTGAATTTCTTTCCTTTGACTTTATTTGAGAACCTTGTTTTCTCTCATTGTTAGACCCTACCCAATACGTTTCTTGATTTTGAAATGCTATTCTTTCTTTCTTAGAGTGAATTCCCCAATTCACTCTATGTTCTTGAAGTTCTTGAAACCATATGGTGATGTTCTTATTTCTTGATTTTACCTGAATTCTTGACTATTCTTTCTTTCTTAGAGTGAATTCCCTAATTCACTCTATGTTCTTGAAGTTCTTGAAACCATATGGTGATGTTCTTGTTTCTTGATTACTCCCTTGTATTGTTTTTCCTACAAAGTTTGTGATTGTGAGAAAGGTCTCACACCCTTTTCCTTGGATCCCTATGATTGGTTGGGTGAATCCCTTTCCTTTCCTACCTAGGGAATCTATCAAGTGATTGACTGTGGGAGGAAACCCTTGGGTAACCCTCATGAGAGAATATCCAAATTGGGTAACCCTCATGAGAGAGTATCCAATTGGGAACCCTATTATTTCTAATCCTCCCCAATTACATTTTTGATTTTGAATTACTAAGCATATGTTTCCCTTACCCTCTGTGAACCTACCTTGGGTTATTTTGAGAACCAATCTAGGGGAACCTTCATGAAAGGATATTCGTTTGAAAACCCTAATCCTTTATTAATTATTGGGTAATCCCCAAAGCTTTACTTGATATGGTTCGTACTCTTTATTCCCTAGGGTGAATCTTTATTCTCCTTGGCCTTTCCATGAGAGCCATGGTTAAGTATATGTTAGGACCCTAAATCTTTATGGCTTAATCAAGAACTTATCTTTTGACCATGACTTGATGCTTTGACCTTCTTAGATAGTCTTAATATGTTCTAGGAAGCTCCCCTTCGAATTTCGGACCAATCGGACTTCAAACGAAGAAGTTATGATCAAATTAGGGTTTGCAACCCCGTATTGTTCCATTGGTCGACTAGTTGATCGACTAGGCCAATAGACCAACCAATCGACCAACCAAGCCAGTAGCCTCAGTTCTGTTTTGCTTCCATTTCGTCTTCGATCATTAGGGTTTGTTCCTTATGTTCAATACATGTTTGTTTAGGGTTATTTTGGTGATCTTGGACTTGCCCATTGATCTCTTTCTCAAAGTTTACGAAGTCAAATATGAGGTGAGTATTCCACTCACAATATGCATATTTACATATCTTGTTATGATATAATTCGAATGCATAATTTAACTACTATTGATTTACCTTCTTTATATTATGTTACCTCTGCAATTACAGTTAGTTATTCATATGGTGATTTACATATTGGAATGAATCATGAATGATGTTGAATATGATTTGAACTATGGTGTGACATGTATGGTATCACAATTGTGATGTGATGTGATGTGAATGCCTAAGTTGTGATTGGGGAATGGGGAATGCCCTTTTGGCATTCCTGCCTTTGGACACCAGTGGAGGTGGTCTGGGACAATTTCCTATGGTGCCCCTTGGCGCTTTCCCTGTTTACTGGTTGACATACCTAGGGCATGTCTAGAAGTGTTTGGCTAGGATGTCCATGTTATATCAAACCCGATCGGAAGGGAATTGAATTTGAGCAACCTGTGGTTGCAATGCTGATTTGTGGATACTTAATAGCGGTGTGTAATATCTGTGAGGAGGACATGAATCACATTGTGGACAATCAATACCAATGTGTAATATTTGTGAGAGGCCATTCATTGGTACGGTTGCAGAAGTGGAACATGGGCCCCTGAAATCAAGACCTGTGAAATGATCCGTGAGAGGAAACGGGAACTACCTATTAGCTTGATGTAACTGACCAATAAGGTTGATGTGTCCGTAGTCCGACTTAATGGCTATCATAAAGATACGCTAACTCTAGGGAGAAGGCTACTGAAAAGGATCTCGTGATGGGAAGAATGGAGGTATCTGGATCTAAATTGATATAACTAAGTAGAAGACTTGCATTTGGCTAGGCTTAACCTTGACATGCGCCAATACTCAAACCAAATGGAGGTATGAGAGAGTGTTGACCTAAACCCCAGCCAAGGTTGTCTGAGAAGGTTTCATTACCCATTGCCAACCGGATAACCCAACAGACGTGCATCAGAGCCGTGAGGGAAGAGTGATTTTGGACCCTACCCATGGCAGTATGGTGCTATGACTTAAAGCATGTCTGCCAATAGAGACCAGCATACATAGAGTTAGAAGCATACTTGCACATATTTTTTCATGTCTTTGCATTTATGTTTGCCTTGGAATGTGTGTGAAGATGTTTATTGTGATTGAATACTTGCTAAGTTCTTTTGAACTCACTCCTTTTTGAACCATCTTTTGTTAGACTTTCCTGCAGGTACTACTATTACTGTTGACTATGATGGTCAGTACTATGAAGACCAGGTTGATGACTCATACAACACTGATTATGGTGACTACATTGGTGAAGACTATCAGTACGAGACTAATACTTATCAGGAGTAGTTCAGCTTTTGCACTTGTGTGCCAGCGATGAGACATCGTCTCATCCTCTTTTTGACTTTTGTTAGATTAGTTGAGACCTTAGTTATTTGTTCCCCTTTTTATGTTGGGAATCGGTTGTAATCTTTATTTATTTTTGATCTACCTTCCGCTTGTCTGTGGAGTGATTTTCCGCCTCACTTTACACTTGATTGGTATCATTTTTCCGCACTCTGGTGTTCTTTTGTGATCCTTCTGAGATCCTTTCTTGACTTTTATTATTAAATTACTTGAATACAATGATTTGTTCTTGCTTTTGATTATATTATTGTGCTAAGTTGTCACATCCTCCCAGCCGGTACCCTATCTGGCATACCCGAGAGTGTGATCCACAGCCCGAAGATCAGGTATCGAGTAATCAACCTCCCACATAAACAATAACATAATCATGAACAATCATAATAAAACTGCGGAAGATAAACCATAGATCCAATAAGGAGAGAATGAATCATAAATAAATCAGAATACTAGATATAATCAGAGTGTCAAAACAGATAAGTAAAGTGAGGCAAAATCCCACTCTACAACCAGCGGAAAAGTAGCTCCAAAAGAGAATAAACTAGACAAAAATCTAATCCTAGTAGCAAGTACAATGGGTAACTAAATTGTTCTCCACTTTATAGACAACATCCTTATAAGTGTAAATCTCATAAATGGCACAAGGACGCTTCCACTCAATGGTCGGCCTAAGCATCGTACGGAGCATAACCACTCGCGGGATCTTCAGTGTAATTGTGGTAACCGCAATCACCTTCCTGGAGATATGCCTCTTCGCCTTGCGCTTCTTCATAGGGACCGTCATAATATTCAGTACCTGCAGAATAGTCTAACAAACATTGTACAATAAAGGAATGAGTTTCAAAGAAACTCAGTAAGGCAGTTAAATCCATAATAACATAAATGGCAGGATTTCAGAACAAACATAAATGCAATATGATATGAGACAAGCAATGAATGAATGAATCTAACTCTATGTATGCCGGTCTCTATTGGCAGACATGCTTTAAGTCATAGCACCGTACTTCTTTAGGAAGGTCTCAATCACTCATCATCAGTTGGTAATGGGTCCGGCATCCCTCGGGACATTCCATGGCTGGGGGTTAAGTCACCACTCTCTCACATCACCATTGGTCTAAGTACCGGCGCATGTCAGGGTAAAACCTAGCCAAATGCAAGTCTTCTACTTAGTTACATCAAGTCGGATCCAGATACGTCCATTCCTCGTCCCCGACGATCCTTTCCGGTATCCTTCACACTAGAGTCCTCATAGTCCACGACTACGGACTCATCAACCCTATTGATCATCCACATATGGTAAACGGGAAGCTCTCACGTCCTCTCACGGGTTGGTTACCGGTCTTAAACGCCCGTGAGCCCAAGTCTAACCATATGCAACCCTACCAATAAATGGCCCCCACAATGTGATTCCTATCCTCTCACGGGTTGGTTACCGGTCTTGAGCGCCCATGAATCCCCATTGCTACCACGGGTCATTCGGTCTCAATACCCCTCCGATTAGGGTCGACATAACAGGACATCCCTAGCCAAACACTACTAGACAATCCTAGATATGTCATCCAACAGTTTAGGAAGGTGTCCATAGGGCATCTCCGGAAACATCCCATAATATTCCCGTAGTAGTCCAAGGACAGAAGTGTCAAAAGGACACCTCTCCTTTCCAAACCATACTTAAGCATACACATGCATCAATTCATATCATCACATATATGGTAACTTCATATATGGAAAGAAATCAATAATTGCAATCACTTTGTATATAATTGGTAAGTAAATCATACATGAGTCAATTCAATATGAATAAGTAATGCTACTGTAATCAAAGTTATGCAACAGTAGTATATCATTGTAAGAATCTAATTAAGGAAACCTATCAATGATATTCAAATATAGAAACTAGATTCATGCTATCTATGTAATTAAGGAAATAACCATCCTTACCTTTTATAACTCGCAAAGGAATCCTAAGAAATCAAGTAAGATCTTGGCAAACTTGAGAAGAAGGTCCTAAACAAGTGTATACAACATATTAGGAAAGATCCCTAACAGAAAAGATACCAAAACATCCAACACAGACCAATTCTGGAGTTGCTGTACTCATTGGTCGAGTGGATTGGTCGACTGGTCCAGTCGACCAATCAGTCGACCAATGCAGACAGTAGCCTAAAAAAAAACAGAGTTTTAAGATATGAAATCCGAATTTGGTGGTTCAAAAGGGTACTAATCAAGGGGTAAACTACATCAGTAGTATTCTAACATATAGGGAACCTCAAAACACTAATCAAATCAAGCCATCAAGATCCAAATTAGGAAACAAAAAGTTACCATAATTAGATCAACCATGGATCTTGAAGATTCAAGGTAGAAATCAAAGACAAGAACAATAGGAGAATGGATCATTGCTTCAGGTAAAGATATCATGAAAAGCATACTTAGATCTTCAAGGAAATAGGCTTAAAAGCATAAATCTAAATAAGGAAACAAAACCTACCATATATGTAACTATCATGATTCATGAAGAACACATAGTATGGTAGAAGAGAACAACTAGAGATTGATAGATCATGGATCATGAAAAGAAAACACAGTATTTGACTACTAACATGATCAATATAGAAGATCCAAGGAGATCAGAATTCAAATAAGAAGTTAAACAAAGATTAGATCATGGTTTGATCATGATTCCTTCAAAAGCTTGCAATGATCATGGTTAAGATCATTGTTCTAGCCTTTAATCCTTAGGATGATCATGAGAGACAAGTCCAGAGATGTTTGCAACGAGAGAATGCAGCATCTCCTCCCACGTGCCTCAACTCAAAAAGGAAAGAAAATAAGAGATAGAGGAGAAGAAGAGAGTGTAGACATACCTTTTGATGCAAAAGGAAGAGTTTTGACGAAGATCCGTCAAGAAAATCACCAATGATGCAAGGGAGATGACTTGCAGAGGTCTTTGGTTCGTTCCAAAGAGTTTGGAGGCAGAAAATACGAAGTAGACTCGAGATTGGACTTAAATAGAGCAAGAAAAACCTAATTGCCAAAGACAGCACTCATTGGTCGAGTGGATTGGTCGACTAGTCCAGTCGACCAATCAGTCGACCAATGCTGACAGCAATTCCAAAACAGGGAATTGAAGACCCAGATCAAATCCAATCCTAAAGGGGTTTTGCACACATGTCAAGTGACTTACCTAATAGGTAGAAATGCCTTCAAACCAAGATAGAGAGCACTCCAAGTCCATCAACTAATCTGATCTTCATCAAGATTCAGTTTCCATAAATAGAACTTCATCATCAACTCTCATGGATTCAAAGCCAGACACCAAGTCCTCCACTGGGATGGCCCAAAGCTGACTTCTTACTTTACTTCGGGTCATCGGACCTACAAATAACAAGGTTTCCGGGTCAAGGTTAGGGCTGGGTTTTACATAAGTGGATATAATCGTTCCTAAGCGAGGCACATGTAGGCATCCTTAATCAAGGACCCAGGGGAAGGGAGAACAATAAATAAATGCTGAAAGTAAATCCTAAATTAAGAATATGGAGGGGTAGATAGAAGCGAGAATTGAGGGGGGGAGAAAAGATTATTTAAGAATGTTATTTACTTGCATATTTGAATCTCCAAAAAAGACTTGAACAAACGATTCAAATCTCAACCAACCCTAACAACGAGATTTAGAATAATGTAGATCTGAAATTGCTAGACCCAGAGAGAAAGCGAATCCTCAAACTTGAAATTTGAACTTGATCTTAAAATTGCATTGATAAAAATAAAGGAAATACACTTACATCAAATAAATTACACAACTTCAATCTTTCTTGCAAAACATTAAAACCTAAACATTCAATCTAGAATTAGAACCCACAAAGTAATCAAAGAACTAAAGAAAACCTAGTACAAGCTTAAAGAATAGAAGGTGCAAGAATAAAATAAACTAAAGAGAAAATAAAGTGTCTAAACCTAAGAGGGAGGTAATATTCATAGGAGAAGGAGAATAATTTACAAAGAAGGAAATAAAATAATAATACATAGGAATACTACTAATAATAATAAGAGTAAAATAGAAAAACAAAAACAAATAAAGAAATAGCAAAATTCGTTAGAAATAAAAGAGAGAGAGAGAGAGAGAGAGAGAGAGAGAATGTGTGGAGAATAAATTAAATAAAAAAAAACTTGATTTCACGTGGACAAACAGTGAAAGAAAGAAAGAAAAAGTGGACGAAGTAAAGATGGAAGAAAAATCCATATTTTTAGAAAAACGATTTTGGGTTAATTAAAGAAAAAATTAAAATAAAATAGTGAAAATAATAGAAAGTGGGAAGAGAGAGAGAAAACTAATTAGAGAAATAAATAAAATCTAAAAAAATGAAATTTTTGAAAAAAAAAATAGAAAACCCTAATCTTTGACTACTTGTGGGCCTATACATTCATTCAATTACAATAAAGAAAAATAAAATAAAAATTCTAATCTAATTTTTATAAGATATTCTGGAGTTGGCCCATAATTGCATCTCTAGCCCATCATGTTCCAAATAAAGCCCATTTTCGCACTTGAGAATTTGAACGGACTTCTTGACATGTAAAATTGCATGTTTCATACCCCAAACTCTAGATATTCGCTCAAGTCCTAAAAATTCATAAAATCTGCAAAAACAACATAAAACCCAAGGTAGCTCAAGTGTGTAAAATGCATGCTTTATGCCCTAAGATTTCACACATAAATGTGCTCATCATTTTAAATGATTAATTTGTTATATTCCCATGTGTTTATAATTGTTTAATATTAATTTACCCTAATATTATATGAAAATGAATATGTAGCACATTTTCCTTTAATTTCTATAATTTTGGTGATTTTATATATTTCCTAGCAAATCCTAATTAAGATTTATTACCTTTGTTTATAATAAATTGTCAATCAAATCTGTAGAGGTATTATTGGAAACACTGTAAAGAGAGTCCTAATAGAACCAACTTGGATTTTTTTCCACTCTAGAAAGGAAAGTTTTGTTCATCAAGTTACAGGGTACTCTAAAAGCTTCCTTAAGTCAAAAACATGGAGAGAATGAGTCTTTGCAGGCTTCAATATTTTATTTTCTATTTGGGACTTGATCAAAAAGAAAAAAAGAGGAAAATGAATCCTATTCAGAGAAGGGACAAGGAAAATTTCTGTTTTTGAGTGTCTCTGTCTAGTTTCGATCAAGCCCTTCATTGAATGGTCATTCGGTGTCTGATCGAGCTGATTTTTTGAGGAGAGCTTCACGACTTCTTGATCTTAAAATCCGACGGTGGAATTGTGCATTTGATCTCTCTAAGTCAGTCCGATTTGTACGCCAAAACCCTCATTAGTTGAGTCAGATAAGAACTTTGAGTTTGATTCAAATTATGTCAAGAATCATATCCCATGTAATCTAGGAAATTACTCTATAAAAGGAGAGCATACTCCAACAAGGGAGAAGGTTTTTTTGGAGGAGCTTTGGAGAAGAGTGAAGGACGAATTTTGAAGATTTGCTGCTTGAGTTTTTACTTTTTCTTCCTCCAGAGTGATGTTTCCCTAAACTTCTTCTTCTTCTTCTTCTTTTCATGCTGTTCTAAACTTTTATTGTTAGAGTGTAGATGGATTCTTACATGAATTAATTTATTGATTTTTTTCTTTCATGCAATACAATCTTCTACTCTTCACTTTCTTTAATTTTGTTCTTAATGTCTGAATGTTTGATCAACATTCATGAATTTCATGGTATGTTTTTAATCATGTAACAATGAGGAATGCATGCTAGACTTAGGGTTAAACAACAATAAATTACATCTAATGCGTAACAAGTTAGACGGTTACTTGACATTATTAAGGATTCTATGTTTCATGCAATGCATTGAATTGATCTCTAATGCTTTCACTTCCCCTTTCTATCGTACAAGAAAGCATTGTCGCTTCAGCCCTTTCCAAGGCCATAGAACACATTTCTTTCGGTACACGCACACACACGCATAAGGCCTTATTCCCTTAAACCAAGATAAGAATCCATGGGAGAATAGAAAATGGCTCCAGGGGGTTCCCCACAATCAAATTGAACTCATCCAAAAACTCCTGCCATATACAACCTATGTTGTAGTCTGGACGTAACTGATAGGGGGGATTTAATGTGTTAGGGACCCTCAAGCATAACTGGTAGGGAGAGTAAATTGATTGTATGAAGGGGAGGGATTGATAATTTATGACATGTTTGATGAAATCAAATCTCTATTATTTTTTCTCACTTGATTTGTTAATTAAATTGCTTCAATTAGAATTAGGTTAATTTACATCTCATTAAGTAATTAAAAATCAATACTGATTGGCTAAATAACTATAAGAGAAGTGAATACTAGTATGTAATTTTGGTTTCGAATTGATCTTCGAGGGAACGATCTGTATTCATTCTATATTACTCTATTGGATTCTGTTGGATGTGTCTTGTATTATTCTATGGGTTCAATGAAACATGAAAAATTTGATATCAGACAACAAACATATCATACTGTAATATCATTTATCTTACCTTGTAGTAATTCGTTTGTCGCAAGCATGTGCCCTCCTAGAAAAGCATCACAATCCCTGCCACCTGAAACATTCATTTCAAGTTTAGACGCCACAATTCAAGAATATCCTAAATTGAGAAAATTATAATATTTTAGTAGAGAGACAACTATGAAAATCAATGGAGAGGTGCTAAAAGGGGATGAACAAGTTGTAATTGAAAGGGAAAAGGTGAGTTGGTGAGGGCAAGGAGGGAAGAAGGTGATGTTGAGTGGTCAAAAGAATGATGGTAAAATAGTAAAGAAACATAAAGAAAATAAGAGGAAGAAGAAGCCGATGATTGAAACTAGTTACAACCCAAAACGAAATCACTTTGTGCTTCATTTTTATTTATTTATTATTATTTTATAAAGAAGGGAACAATAAGATTTTTGAAGATACAAGATGATGGTTCATCACTTATATTAGGATTGATATATAATTTGAAACATAATGGGTGTATATGGGATAGTAAAATTTCAAGGGATGTAAATATAATTATCAACAAATCCAAGGGGATGTATATGTATTTGCTTTTACAATTAATATTGATATTATTTAAAGTATAATGTAAAATTACAATTACAGTTATATATATAGATCCAATAATTACTTAGTTAATGGCTATGTAGTTTAAGAAGTAATATCTAGTCATTTTGAAATTATAAATGAGAATTCAGAATTACAACTTTGGACATAACTAATTATGCCCACTTAGCAAATAATGATGATGATGATTGAGGATATTTTAGAAAGAAAAAAATGTAATAATTTTTCTAGAGTATTAGTGTGTTAGTCGTTAACATTAGTATGTCAAACAGTACACGTATGTTGTACCAAACTTTACAGCTCATATTAATACAATATGACATAAAACTATACAAATGACATTCTTTTAGTTTTGATTGATGGTATCTGTTATTTAATTTCACACCTTTAATTTGGATTACGAATATGAACCATTTTCTTCTTATCCTATATATATATACATATATTGGTAATCCTTCTTATCTAATTTCTTGGGTTAACGAGGGTATTATGATCATTTAGTTGTGTCAAGTTAAAACTGAAATCACAATCCATATGTCTCACATTTTATACAACTAATATATTAGCTAAGAAAAAAAAAGAAAAATTTCAGAACACTTAAAGATAATTAATTAAAAGGAGAAGCATCCCAGAACTATGCCAAATTAGTAGTGACCTTCCCCCTCTTTCAAATGTATCTTAAATTTGCACAATAAGTATATTCCATTAGTAAATTTTGTTTAGTAATCATTTAATAATTTCATAATTCTTATATTACACTTAATTTTTGTGACTCCACAGTGTTGCTCTTCCCTTCGTTATTTCATATCATACTACTATATAAAAGGAAAACCTCCAACACTTGTGCCACGTATTTTCTTAGACCAAAAATACCCCTCCTAAATAGACATGAACCTTCTCAAAAAACCCGTCACCATACGACCGCACTCCTTAAAAACGGTTGAAAACTGAGCCCCCACACTCCCGCCCGTAGAAAATAAAAATAAATAAATAAATAAAACAACCCAAGAATGGAAAGCGAACCATCACATGACCTTACTCAAACGACAGCAACAAATAGTACCTCCACCGTTACACACTTAACCCCCAGATCCACGCATTATCAATCAATTACAATTACACATTACACATAGTTAAATATCCAATACCATCAATTCTTAACTTAACTTTCTTCAAAGTTAAATATTCAAAGACCGAATCCCCAAACACGAGATTCTTAACTTGACTTTCTTGAAAGTTATTAAATATTAAAAGACTGAATCCCTAAACACAAATTGTATAAAAACATAGCCACCCACAAACCAAGACAAAAAAAACAATTATGCACACAACGACACTTACATTTCTAACCGTCCATAAATCTTAACTTAGCTTTTGTTATATAGTTAAATATTGAATTACCGCTACCCCAAAGACGAATGAGACAAAAAACTATTAATGAACCACCAAAAGTTACAAAATTAATCTTATAAACTAATCATATGGCCTGCTCAACTCAAATTTGACGAATTGACACCTCTTCAGAAACACAACAACACAATCATAACTAGCAGCTCCACGAATCGGCACCTCTAAATCCCAGAGTCAACGAAAAGAAGTGATTACTGCAAGGTGGCCCTAGGGTCCCACGGCCCACCTACAAATAAATTAACACACGATGAATGTCCCCAAAAGTTTAGACATTACCAACAACTGCAACTTCCAAAAGAAATCACTCCCAATACACTCATGGAGACTAACAACAGCATATAGGTATGGAATTCCACCTATTATTGTACTCACCATGCACAACCAGCAGAAAAACACACTAACATACAAATCTCCTGCAGGGCTCAACAAACTGGAACGAACTGCAAAACATCAACTCCCTCAAACTTCACCAACAAGAATGGAAACTTAAAGCGACCGTACTACAAAAAAGTTGCATCCACGAATACAACACTGCTAAGGGGTCTGGCTGACTGCAAAAACCCATACTACTGGATGAAGAGGTCAGCAACCATATCCACTCCTGTTTCACTCCCTCCAATCATCCCTTCAAGAGCAATGCAACACACAACATTACAAACAAACCCCGTCTAAAAGAGCATTCCTTGCACCGGAAACACAACCATTAAAACAATTGCAGATTAAATACACCCACATACCCATCATAGCATAGAAAACGTTGATGAGGCATAGGCCAAGTACCAAACAATTGGTGGGAGTGAACACAAAACTATGAGTAAACCGAATCTTCCCTTTTATCTTCTACTTGACGATTACAACTTAGAGTTAATGATTCTTTTGTGCTCTGCATTTTTACCTATGCCTGTTCTTCCTAACATGTCAAATTGAATCTACTAGTTATTCCCAAACAAAATTGTGGAATAGAAAAAAACAACTACTGCTGTAACTAATCCTATATTAACTCTTGACGGACAACAGGGTACTGCCAGAGGAAGCAAAAACTATGAGGAAAAACCACAACTTGGAAGGCCTGCTTAAAAAAAACAAAATTCTAGGAATACAAAAACAAAGACAAAAATCCACAAGAAGCTCACTGAAATTTCAATGCACAAACAAACCTTCGAACAAAAACTATACTACCATAGTCACCAACAACCATTTAAACATACTATCCTAACAACTAAACCCAGAAAATTAGGCAAACATACCCCCAAAAAGAAAACACAAACATATTTGAAACATAGATATAACAAAAACCCATAACATAGCATAAGAACCACAAAATGCAGACCGCAACACCCACACAAAACTAAAACCCATGAATACCAAAAAAAAAAAAAAGAAACCCAAATGAAGGCCTGCCTGGAAAAAAAAAACATCACAACCACATAAGCTGCTCATTAACTAAACCCAACGCACAAGCAACCTTGATAACAAACACAACAACTTCAGTGTTGTCCAACTTCTACTGAGTCTCTCTTTGGTGAGAGATAGATGGAAATTTAAATTCAGATCACATATCTATCGAATGTGATATACAATAGAAAGAATACAAGAATAATACAATCCATGATGTCTACCTACATAATATGTTAGGAGTGAAGGATAATAATGAATACACGAAAAACCAGATGGTACGTTCAACATGAAGTTGAATTAAAACAGTACTTACAGTGCCTGATTTTCTCACAGCCAATATGTTCACTAATTAGAAAAGCATGCAATATATGAAGAAAGTAGAATAAATAAGTATAAAAGAGGCACCAAAAAAAGAAGAGAGGAAAAGTAATCACATCAAAGTGGAGAAGAATGATATGAGGTTATCTTTTTTCCTCAAACTCGATGCCGAAAAGCAGCATCAGGTTGAAATTATCGAAGGCTGGATAACTATTTCTTGAATAAATCAATTTGAGGATTCATGGATACGTCACTAACCTAATAGGCTCTTGACTCTGTTAACATCTAACCCAATCAACAAGTAAAGAGGAGGACTAAAGTCTCAAACTAAACCTCAAGGTAAACAGAGAACTAATGTTTTGATTCTTACCACGACGCAGAGCTTAGGTGTGATGCTCTAAGGGTTTCACCCAGTGATTTATGTAGCCTTAGACTGAATATGAACAACTAACAGCCAATTCTCCCAGGACATCTAAACAACAACCAACTTCCAAGTTAACCAACTAAGGTTAGGGATGGAAAAATCTGGAACTTATGGTCTAACTGTGGAACTTGGGACTACACCTCAGGTTGAATTCCAATAAAGGCAAATGGGATGTCCTATCCAAAAACTGGACAAACCTAATGATTGGATTACATCTGGGGCTAAGGGTTATATCTAGGAATTCATTAAGAACTTTGTATGCAACCTAATTGCCCATAGTGTACGCCCATAAAAAAGGCTATTTTATAAAAATTTGTAGGATCAAAGACCCAATCCTTGATTACCTAGCGCAATCAATAGGGAATTTAATTCTAAAATAAAAAGGAATGAGAGTCTACCCTAACTAAAATATTAGGAGATGAACCTGACTGATATAAACCAAAATCCAACTGAATAAAAAAACCAAATGGACCCAGTTCTCAATCAGTTTGAGTCAACCTATAAATATGCCCCTGCATAGCTGAGCCTATCGCATTGTTTGCATGAGATACGTCTATATATAGTGTAGGTGAACGGTAAATAAACAGTACAACTAAAGACAAAGCACTCGAGTAATGTATTAAGATGGATTTCATTTCATGTTAGCCAACCAATTCAAATGAGACAATCAACAATAAATTTAAAATAGAAGAGAAATTCCAAAAGAAGAGACCAATATGACTGATTGTTTGGGTACTGTATAACTACGCAAATGCAAATGAAGAAAATATGTTTTTGGTTTTTGTTATATATATATCTCAAATATTGGGTACATTTCATTCAATAATAATCTATAGCTGAAATTGTGTAGTTATACTGGTTCTTTCATTCAATAATCTATAGCTTCGTGATGTACTCTTGAATTCAACAATGTGACTGATTGTCATAATTAAGCTCATTAATTTATTGCACAAGAAGCCCACTGAAATCCCAATGCACAAACAACCCTTCAAACAGAAACTATACTACCATATTCACCAACAACTATTTAAACATGCTATCCTAACAACTAAACCCAGAAAATTAGGCAAACATACCCCCAAAAAGAAAAAACAAACATATTTGAAACATAGACATAACAAAAAAAATATATAGATAGCATGAGAAACACAACTGAACAGTACTTACAATCACTGATTTCCTTACAACAAATATGTTATGTAATCTTTGTATCTCTAGGGACAAACCCTCAAACACAAGTGAACTAAATTATTGATATTTATACAAGTTTAGGACTACAAAATGGAATGCTTCAGTGAATGAGTGTGAACCAAATTCAGCATGACTTGCACCATGTTAATTGGGATGTTTGATTGTTTGTTGGTGAATGTTTGTTCATCTATAGCTTGGTGTTGTACTCTTGGATTCAACAATGTGACTGATTGACGTAGTTATACTTATTAATTTGTTGCACAAGAAGCCCACTGAAATCCCAATGCACAAACAACCCTTCAAATATAAACTATACTACCATATTCACCAACAGCCATTTAAACCTGCTATCCTAACAACTAAACCCAGAAAAATAAGCAAACATACACCCAAAAAGAAAAAACAAACATATTTGAAACATAGACATAACAAAAAAAAAATAGCATGAGAACACAACTGAACAGTACTTACAGTCCCTGATTTCCTCACAGCAAATATGTTCTTTAATGTTTGTATCTCTAGGGACAAACCAATCAAACACAATTGAACTAAATTACTGATATTTATACAAGTTTAGGACTAAATGGAATGCTTTAGTGAATGAGTCTGAACCAAATGCAGAATGACTTGCACCATGTTAATTGGGATGTTTGATTGTTTGTTCGGATTTACGTGTTGAATTTGCACCATGTTCGTTTGGGATCTCTATTTCATGGGAGTTGCTTCAGCTGCTCACAAATCTACTTACCGTCATTCCCAGGGGACAAAAATCCACATAGTGCTATTCAACGAGACAATTGACAAATTCGAAAGCAGCTTGGTAGAAGAGAAGACATATACCGCAAATGGTATGGTCAAGAGTGTGAACACAAAGTACAGGAACATCCATGAAAGGTATGAGCTGTCCCTGAACAACCGCACCACAATTGAAGAAGAACGTGCCAACCACACCACATACAGCATGAACTACAACTTTGTTGACCTCAAAGACATCACCCAAACCCTCGGCTAGGATAGGGCATATGGTAAGAAGTGACAACATCAAACTTCTATATTGCATCATGAAGTCAAAAAACCTTAACCAGTAATTAACCATCAGCTATTGCCTTGTTCTGCAGATGTGATTGACGTACTCATACAAGCTGGACAAGCAATCCCACTAAAATCATCCATAGGTGCAGCAAACAAATACAAAAGAGAGATACAGGTGGCAAGCCCCAGGCAAGTACTATTGAGATCTAAAACAAGCAGCAACCTACATTATCATTACATTATGACTTCTACAAACTACCCACTCACTACATCAAATTGGTTCTTCTGCAGCTGTGACCCAACACTCTTAACACTATGGGGTGATTATGCCATCAACGAAGGACAACAACTAATGAACATACTGCCAAACAAGCCAATAGTTCCAGTCACTTCAGTAATCCCATCATCATACCAAGGAAAGAACATAAATCAACTACCTTCCACCTACTCTTGACACACCCAATGAATTGTCGCATACCATTACACTAGCATACCAATGACAAATTCTATGTTGTTATAACATAGGGGCATCAATTATGACAACAGTGGTTCCTGGGCGGACCCGGGATGAAATATTGGTGGGGGCCAAAGAACGAAAGCCAGATAACCTTCCCGATAGGGAAACACTAATGTTTTTTTGTTACACATATTATCAAGGTACCTTGTGTCGTCGATAAATCGCCGACACGGGGCGATTTTTCGCTGTGTCGCTGGGGGGCGACACCGAAACCCCCAGCGACACCGACTTTACCAAAAGTCGGCGATATGTCGCCGATTCGTCGCCGAGAATCTGCGATATGTCGCCGATAGTCGACTTTCTCAACGACTCCACCCCCACCTCCGGCATCCAAGCCAGAGCCACCTCCACCCCCATTCAATGGAGATCGAAACTCCATTTGTGAAGAGTTTTGCAGAATTGCAGTTGAGAGAGAGAGAGAGAGAGAGAGAGAGAGAGAGAGAGAGAGAGAGAGAGAGAGAGAGAGAGAGAGAGAGAGAGAGGCGATTTGAGATCGAAACCCCATCTGTGAAGCAAAGCTTTGATTTGCAGTCGCGCGCAAGCGAGAGAGAGAGAGAGAGAGAGAGAGGGGATTGAAAGTCGAAACCGCATCTGTGATTTGCAGACAATCGCTCGTTTTCTTTCTCTTCCACTGCTTGCTCTCAAGTCTCAAGTCTCAAGCATGCAGAGTTGCCTCCACCAGTTTCCGCACCAGCTCCTGCAACTATACATCTGTACCACCATCGTTGCCGCCCCCAGTGCCCTCTCCGGCCAAAACACCACCTGTACGGCTGCACCAGTACCAGGCTACCAGCGGTCCAGCACCAGCCGTAACCCCATCCCACGTCGAACAGCTCTGGTGCTATTGCTCCTCCTGCTGCTGTTTCGAAATCCTTGAAAAAATCGTTCAAGAATGGCAGTGTCTTCCAAGTTCCATGCCTTCTTCTTCTTTGGGAGATTTGAAGATTTATCTATCTCGCCTTCGCAGCAACAACCATCAGGTAATTGTAGAACAGTAGAGGTGAAATCAAAATCAAAACCCTCTTCTTTAACCTGTTCTTGCCGGATTTTGGACTCTGGCTCTTCGTTTTGGAACTTGAGAAGTGAGAACAGAGGTTGGACGGTGAGAAACGTGAATGGGAAAGGCAGGGGCGTAAATAACAAAGTTGGATGAGTTTCTTGTGCGTGTCTTCACAATTAGCCAAATATTTGGGCATTTAATCACACCGTTGATTTAGCATCTCCCCAAGTGTTCTTTTTATTATATCGTTTTTTTATCACTAATTGAATGAACAAAAGTCGGGTGACATGTCCGACATGTCGCTCATGTCGCCCGTGTCGCCAGGCGCCGACACGGCGACACCAAGCGACATGTCGGACATTGCATATTATGTGGGCCCTTATAAGATTCATTTGAAGTCCCACCTCTAAATTATTTTATTATATTAAAAAATAGACCCACATATATTTTGTGGGGCCCACACATATTTGGAAAAAAATGGTAAATTATTGACCATAATATTTTTTTTCGACAAAATATAGGTAAAATTAAAGCAACAATATAGAAAAAAATATATACACATGACTTCAACCCTAAAAAGTTAGATGCAAGCCAATTTTTTCTTTGGTAGGAGATGTAAACCAAATTTTTTTTAGGTAAGAAATGCAAACCAATGGCAATTAGTTACCTACTAACTATAGATATTTTATTCACAATTCAAATTCAAATAACAAAAATTGCAGAAGAAATAAAGAAACATAGAATATAAAATCAAATAAAAAGAATTAAAAAAAAAGGAGAAAAAGATCAACGATAAATAAATTGAGAAAGAGTACCTAATTGTGGAGTAGATTTTTTTTTTCTAAATTTTATTAAACCACGCTTATAGACAACGAAAAGAATAAATAGAAAGAAAGAAAATGAAGAGAATAAATAAGAAGAAAAGAGGAGAGAGGAGAGAGGATATAGAAGAGAATAAATAGGGATTGAAGAGTTACTTTCTAATTATGAACGACATTTTGATTTTTGAATACCTAATAAGATGTTTTTTCAAAAGTTTCTTTAACCAAGTTTATAGAAACAGAAGAGAATAAATAGGAAGAAAAGATAAGAGAGAATAGTGGGGAGAATAAATAGGGATTGAGGAATTAGTTTTTGATGCGTCCAAAATCTGCTCAGCCCTTGGATCTCCACGTGATGTCCTGCAAAACGAAAGCATCAGATGTGGCCCGACCGTTGGGGTCGGGAGTCCACCTCCGAAGGCTAAGTCAGTTGATGAACTTAATCACAAACGGCCGGCTTGCTAGAAGCACGGAGCTAATGAATGAAGAAACGGGAAAGGTGATCTAGATAGCAGGACGCTGATAGTTTAGGTCTATCAGTATGTATCTGAACCTGAGTCTCAGATAGTATTCTCCTTGATCGATTGATCCGTCCCTCACCTTGTATGGTAGTGAGGTTTATATAGAGTGTACCTTCGAATCTCCTTCGTTGGATGCACTCGAGCCTTCTTCGGGTAGTCGTTGGATCTCATTAGTAAGATCCGTTGAGCGATAGACTTCTACTAGTTTGGGCTAGTAGAGGACTCCTGAGATAACCGTTAGGTTATGCGATAGTTATCCCTTTGATGATGATTATCCGCAGCCGTCAGTTTGAGTCTGCTGTCATCAGGGTGATTACCCTAATCCATAAGTAAGATTAGGGCACGCTTGCAGCAGAATAATCTTTCTTCTTCAGCAAGCCATCTTCTGGATCCGGTTCGCTCGGGAGCGATTCGGTTTTCTCCGTCTCGACCGGGGTCGGGGGTCGGACCAGGTATGAACCCGGTCTGATCATAAACTCTCCATATCAGTTTTTAATTAGGAATGACATATGTGCCTATTATTTTACCTTTAAAAATTGTTCTCAATATTGGGGGGAGGGGCCAAATAGCGACATTTCACATATATGAAGAGAAAAAAGTGGGAAAAACAAGGGAATTAAGGGAATTTATATAAAAATTTTAAAAATCCGGGCGGGGGGGGCATGGCCCTCCTCGACCCCTTCATAGGTCCGCCCTTGGCTGGTTCAACAGTCCAAATAGACCCCCACATCCAACAGACCCAACAATTGAAGCAGTGGTAAGGTCAGACCTGAGACACCAACAACTACACAAAACATAATAATTGATACAAAATCAATGCAGACCCATTTTATAACGCCTGCAAAACATGCAACAAAAAGGTGCAACTAACAACGCTAGCAGGCATCGTGCGACAAGTGCAACAACACAGACACTGAGTACATTAAAAAGTACTACAAATGCCTAATCTCTAGCCCATTTCATGCTATTTGATTCACTCATGTTGTACACAACACTAACCCAATCTCCCATAATTGCAGGTACATGCTACGAATCAGGGTGACAGACACGATAACTACAACACTCTTCGATGGTGTTCAACACTTAACAGGTTGCATAGCAAATGAGTACTACAACTCCATCAAAGAGGTAAACTCTAAAACACAATAACTCGACACCCACCTCCCATATTCCTCTTCAATAAATAAATTTAAAAAAAAAAAACAAAACAAAACAAAACAAAAAACAAAAACAAACAAATAAACTAACAGTCCTCCTCCTAAAATTGGACTCCCGACATCATGAAGAAAAGTTGCAGAGCTGCATGACCAAAGCATATCAATTCTTCTTCAAGATGAGCTGAGTTAATGAACAAAGCAGGATATCGAAGAATAGTGGCGGACCATATTATAGAAGTCAACAACAAAGCAGCACCCTCTACTGCAGACACAAGCGAGCAGTCAAGAAAAGAAAGATATTGTGCTGATACCCCCCTCCCTAGCAGTGAAAACTTTGTATCCAACTATGTACAAGTCCAACACTCTTTTTAATAAACTTAGGGCCAAGATTAACATATATGAAAAACATATAATTTATGCAACACACTTTCCAGGGTCATACACCACATTTATACATGGTTTGAAAATTATAATTTAGAAGTTTATAAAATATCCAGAGATTATCCACACACAATATAATAGTCAATTACTACTGGTCTATTATATGGATTTATAAATCCTATTGTACGACTCCTGATATCTGAGATTTACGTTCGGAGTTGTGAACATGGAAGTATGTCTCAATTGAAGCAAAAAGGAAACCTAAATAAAGCAACACCCTTCTATACGCTGCGAATAACTTGCATACAGTATCGCCAGCAACGTTGCTTGGTTATTATGAAGATGATAGGGGAAAAAATAGAAACCCACGGACAAAATTATTCTCCAAATTTTGCCCAACCAACTTCGTGCAAGTGAAAAGATAATAGAGGCTACATTTTGTTCTAAATGTTAAGGCACACGTGGAATGTAGAGTGAAGGAAGACAACTACAACAACAAACTCAGGACTTCAAAATAAATTGCAAAACAAGCAGAACATACCCATTCTCATCTTTCAACGAAATAAAAAAAACGAGAAACTAATCATCCATACCATCCACTTCGAACTTCACTACAATCACCTGAAAGACAAAAAGCAATTGTTAACGACACTGTTAAGATTTGAGGCTGAACTGCCAAAAAAACAAATTATCAATAACAAACTAAAGAAATAAATTTAACCTGTAACACTCACACCTCCCACCCAACCCCCCCCCCCCCCCCCCCCCAAAAAAAATGATCAACTACCTTTCACTAATGTTTTATGAGGAAGTCTGTTATGCTCATCCTCAATATCCAACAGCAAAAAAGTTGTTGAAATTTGCCACCTCCTTTCTAAGTTGTAACACATTGGACATATCACTACTGCTCCTAATCACAAATCTGAAACAATATTCAGCAACTATCACAATCCTCCAAGTGGGAATAATATCTACTTGGTCATCAAAGTTCAAATTTATACAATTCAAATAACAGAGAAAAAAAAAATGCATACGCAGAAAAAGTAGCTCTTATCTTCTCTATTGGCAACAACACAATGGAAGATAAAATATATAATTATGACTTATCTTCTCCACTTGCAACAAAGAAATGGAGAATTAATATAAATGAGTAACCTAGGTGTAGAAAGTGATTCCAACTCCAATAGTCAGCTATTAAAATTGATCTCAATTCAAGTAGTAGTTTTTTTGGGTCGTATTTGTACTAGACTTGGTGGGGATAATTCTCCATTGCTACCTCCAGGGAAGAAATTTGCTCATGCTTCATTTAATTGTTGCTCGAAAATCTGTCCACCAAGTTTATTTCTTGCAATTGGGTGTGACTCTAACATTGTAGATCCAATTTCTGAAAAGATACCTAATGTCCTTCACAAGCATCCTACTTGTCCAAGATGGTGAAATCAAAGAATTGAAAATAGCGACCTATTAGAATCATTGAAAAATCTGGTTGTAGTTTATCAACTTCATTCATGGCTAGCATGAAACAACCCTTAGTTGCCTTAACTTTGTAGCATGTTTTGTCGTTCTTATCTACCATTATTCCATGTTCATCTCAACCTCACTTGTTTAAGCTGTTGATGCATCAAAGTTTGTTTTGACAGTACCTCCATCTCAAGGAACCTAGACAAAACGGCTAAATTGAGGTCTTCCACTCCTCAGCTAGCTTTCACTTAGGGGTGCTTACCATTGCTGATTCGACAAATAATAAATCAGCAAAACCTAGGACCGGCACCAGAAAGATTGAGAAAGTCCCATTGTGCTTGACCTACGCCCTAAACCATTGGATAGCCTGACTCATTTGAAGATTAAGAGCCTACCACCGGAAAGAAAGATGCAAAAAGCCCTAAATCAACAAAGAAGGCTGGGTGGAAAAATATAACAAACTCACAACAGAAGTGAGCTATTAAAAACCCCAAAAATACTAACAAACTCACAACAGATTGGATGTATTACTGAAACATGAATTAACCTTACCTAGGACTTACCTTGTTTAAAACACGTATGTTGAAGGAGAGATTCAAGCCGAAGATTATAAACACACCACTAACATGACAAGCTACCGTGTGTGCCCCAACACGGCTTCTTAGTAAGTAGCTTGCAACGCTTGCCACAACTGCTAAATTCATGTCTTTCCCTCCTCAGCTGGCTTTCAATCAGGGGTATTTACCATTGCTGATTCGACAAATAAAACAACACCAAAACCTAGCGCCGGCACCGGAAAGAGTGAGAAAGTTCCATTGCACTAGACCTACACCTTGAATCATCGAATAGCCTGACTCATTCGAGGGCTAAGAGCCTACCACTGGAAAGAAAGATGCAAAAAGCCCTAAATCAACAAAGAATGCTAGGTGGAAAAGGAAACAACTCATACCCGGTTAAAGTATAGCTAACAAACAAAATAAATAAAAAAAACGCAACTAAAGTAATCTCACACTATCACTATTATAGTTCTTTAACCCACGGTACATCATAATTTTAATAAGACAAAGCAATAGAAACAAGAAAGGGACCATTGCGACCTTAAATAATTAGAAAAAAATAGACGGAATAACACTATAGAATAAAATAACACATCTTCAATGACTAAAGACTAAGTTACAAACTCCAAAATACGACTACAAAACCAGCAACAGTCACTTCCGATTACATGTAAACCGTCATTAAACAAAACCTGCAACATTTAATGTCCAAAACGTGAAAGCGGCCATTACGATCTGCAGCACTAGCTCACTTCCAATTATCGGAAAACCACCATTACTCAATATAATCAAAAGCAAACAACATACAATCAGGTTAAAGGACTATCAACGACAATAACTTAAAATATAAAAAACAAAAAAAACCAGACACCAAACCCAACAACAATTGTTCATTCAATCGAGTCCACCATAAACATACGTCAAGAAACGACCCGCCATAAGGGCGCCTCTACAAATGAAGACTAGACACATGCCTATCAAACTGGGAATAACGGCACGAAATGTCACTGAGGCACCCACACCCACAGATACTAGAACTCGAAGAAAGCAAAAAAATTAGAAGCGGAAAACGAAAACACCACCAAACCAACATCTCAGAAGGTATTAACACTCAAACAAACTTCTTCCTATGTATGTTGCAGGTCAAATGAACACACACTTTACATCTCACTTTGCAATTACATCTATAATCTGTTCATCCATCAATTCATTAAAATGCAAATTTGATAAATGTATTACAGGTACAACATCTCACAATCCCAGCAGCCTATCCAACAACAGAAGTAAAAAAACAAAAAAGGCACTGGAATTTAAAATACTGGCTTCAGTAATGCAATTACAAAAACGGAAGACAACAACACATTACAGGTAATAATTAACAACTCACAGTTTATAATAACAATACAGATAGAAATAAAGATGCTACTCTTGCTGTACACATCAATAAACTACACACTTTGCACTACCTGTATTTATAATGCAACTACTCTTTCTGCATATGTGAATAAAATATTCATTCTGCACTGCTACCTGTATAACTAAATGCTGCTACTCATTTTACACACATGAATAAAGCACTCATTTTGCACACAGGAGTAGAACAATAGACCAAACAAAAAATGCCCACCAGGACTCCGCTGACAACAGCAAAAAATTTGGACCATATAGTATGGGAAGGTGACTTACTAAGTGATATACAAAAATATATGACACTTAGATCTGTATTACCTACACCAACTGAGAAGGCCACTCTAGAATCACTATGGAGAAAAATTAGTACAAATGGAAGTTATAAAAATCTTGTAAAAGGTTTTTTTACAGAATATGTCTCCTTGGTTGCAAAGAGAGCTTCATGCGTTTTTTTAGGATTACCTACCCATTATCATGGAAGATGAACAATTTTGGGCCACCCTAAGCTACCTAAAGTGAATTACAAGCTTCCATATATACTGAATAAGCAATTAATTAAATCCATCCCTGTAAGATGTATGAAAATTTAATTCCAATAAATGCACCTTATGTTATTCAATGGCATGTTATTTAGTGTATACTATGTCAAGTTTTCTTAGCTGAATTCTTTTTCCTATTATTATTATTCTAATAGTATAACTACCGCCACATTTATTTAATATATGATACACTGAATCTTTGATTAATACGAATTTCATTAAATCATAAGTATGCTCGAGGTTCATAGATATGAGTATGGTATGGCAAAATTGTGTTGAGGATTGAAAACGGGGAATATGTTGTTTTAGGCCTAACGATTGTATCCAAATCTAACCTATTCATTTAATAGGTTGGATCAGATCTTGCTCATGTTGTCGGCTCACCCCCCTTTCTCGCCCTCTTCAATTAGTGAAGCTGCTGAACTCATGCATCTTATCCCTATTCCACTATTCATTTTCAATGCCCCATCTCATGGATTACAATTCCATGGATCACCACCAGCTCCCTCTATTCTTCCATGTCCCTTTTGCTCGGGATTACTGATACGGAACGAAGAGATTAATGATAGGCTTGCATTGGTTGGCGATTCCCGGATTTATTTCCTTCTTCTTCTAGAACAGGAAATAAAAAAGGAACACGGAAGGGATTAAGAAATTAAGAGAATACAATGAATAAAATTCTATCAAGTATTCAGATTTTCCTTTTCAATTACTCATATAAATCCTAAGAATTTCAGTTTGCATTGGAAATTATTCTATGAGAATTACGTAGCTATTCCATTCCGATATTAATCGATCGTGGTTTCACATGGTTTACAAGTTACTAGTTCAACAACATTTGAAACATTTAAAATGGGTCATACTTTGTAATGTTAAAACAAGAAGATACTTGTAAAACAAAAAGAACAAAAATTTACATTCGACACCAACATAATAATCACCAGGGGCGGACCCACTAAGGGGCCAGGGGCATGCCCCCCCCCCGGATTTTTAAATTTTTTTATTATTTGCTTAGATTTTTCATTTTTTATATTAATTTCCTTCATTTTTCCAGTTTTTTCTCTTCTCACATGTGAAATATCACTATTTGGCCCCCCAAATTTGAAAATAAAATTTAAAGGTAACATAATGGGTATAAATGTCATCCCTATTTAAAAATAAATCCTCAATCCCTATTTACTCTCCCCTCTCTTCTCTCTCACATCTTTTCTTCCTATTTATTCTCCTTCTATAAACATGGGTTAAGGGAAATTTTTGAAAAAAATTTATTATTAAATATTCAAAATGCCATTTCTAATGGAAACTAACTCCTCAATTTCGATTAATTCTCCCCTCTCTGTGTACCAAAAAAAAATAATTCTCCCCTCTCTTCTCTCTCACATCTTTTCTTCCTATATATTCTCCTTCTATAAACGTGGGTTAAGGAAAATTTTTGAAAAAAAAATATTATTAAATATTTAAAATGTCATTTCTAATACAAATTAACTCCTCAATCCCTATTTATTCTCTCATTCTCCTCCTTTTTTTCCTATTTATTCTCTTCAGTTTCTTTCTTTTTATTTATTCTCTAAGTGCGGATTAAAGAAAATTTGGGAAAAAAAATCTTCTGCACAATTAGGTTCTCTTTCTCTTTTTCAATTTATTTATTTTTTCTCTTCTCACATGTGAAATATCACTATTTGGCCCCCCAAATTTGAAAATAAAATTTAAGGGTAACATAATGGGTATAAATGTCATCCCTATTTAAAAAATAAATCCTCAATCCCTATTTATTCTCCCCTCTCTTCTCTCTCACATCTTTTCTTCCTATTTATTCTCCTTCTATAAACGTGGGTTAAGGGAAATTTTTTAAAAAATTTTATTATTAAATATTCAAAATGCCATTTCTAATGGAAACTAACTCCTCAATTTCGATTAATTCTCCCCTCTCTGTGTACCAAAAAAAAATAATTCTCCCCTCTCTTCTCTCTCACATCTTTTCTTCCTATATATTCTCCTTCTATAAACGTGGGTTAAGGAAAATTTTTGAAAAAAATATATTATTAAATATTTAAAATGTCATTTCTAATACAAATTAACTCCTCAATCCCTATTTATTCTCTCATTCTCTTCCTTTTTTCCTATTTATTCTCTTCAGTTTCTTTCTTTTTATTTATTCTCTAAGTGCGGATTAAGGAAAACTTGGGAAAAAAAATCTTCTGCACAATTAGGTTCTCTTTCTCTTTTTCAATTTATTTATTTTTTCTCTTCTCACATGTGAAATATCACTATTTGGCCCCCCAAATTTGAAAATAAAATTTAAAGGTAACATAATGGGTATAAATGTCATCCCTATTTAAAAAATAAATCTTCAATCCCTATTTATTCTCCCCTCTCTTCTCTCTCACATCTTTTCTTCCTATTTATTCTCCTTCTATAAACGTGGGTTAAGGGAAATTTTTGAAAAAATTTTATTATTAAATATTCAAAATGTCATTTCTAATGGAAACTAACTCCTCAATTTCGATTAATTCTCCCCTCTCTGTGTACCAAAAAAAAAAATTCTCCCTCTCTTCTCTCTCACATCTTTTCTTCCTATATATTCTCCTTCTATAAACGTGGGTTAAGGAAAATTTAAAAAAAAAATATATTATTAAATATTTAAAATGTCATTTCTAATAGAAATTAACTCCTCAATCCCTATTTATTCTCTCATTCTCCTCCTTTTTTCCTATTTATTCTCTTCAGTTTCTTTCGTTTTATTTATTTTCTAAGTGCGGATTAAGGAAAACTTGGGAAAAAAATCTTCTGCACAATTAGGTTCTCTTTCTCTTTTTCAATTTATTTATTTTTTCTCTTTTACTTATTTTTTATGATTTGATTTTATATTCTTTGTTTTTGTATTTCTTTTGCAATTTTTATTATTTGACTTTATATTGTAAATAAAATGTCTATAATTGTAATGTAACTAACTACCATTGGTTTGCATCTCTTACTTAAATTATTTTTTTTTGTTTGCAAATTTTTTAGGGTTAAAGTCACGTGTATTTTTTTTAACTGATGCTTTAATTTACCTATATTTTGTTGAAAAAAAATACCATTATTAATAATTTATCTATTTTTGTCAAACATATGTGGGCCCTACAAAATATATGTATGCGTGCTTTTCAATCTGAACTTTTATTATTCGCCCCCCCCCCCCACTATTGAATCTTGGTTCCGCCCCTGATAATCACAACCCCAACAAAACACCACTACACCATGTGCATCATGTACTATTATGACTTAGAGTAATCACCATCAATATAATAAGGGATGTTTGGATCGTGGGATCAAATCAACGATTTAAGGGTATGTATAATTCTTATAATTTTAAGAAATATACCCGATTACACTATATCATCTCTATGTTGATTAATCATTTAAAAAAAAATACAAAAGACAAGAAAGAAAACTAATTTCTTATGAAAGATTAAAAAAAAAAAAAGGAAATATGTCTTTTATCTCTTATTAGCCATTTACCAAATGGCACAGGTTTGTCATAAAATTATTGCACCATTTTCTTTTTTTTTTGGAACAAGTAGCTTTTTCTAAGGGATGGGGGGGGGGTGAATAAGTATTTGTATATAGGGCTTTGTCCTAACTCCAAGGAGATTTAAACTCTTGGCTTCATATTGTGAGACATTGATCTTTACTAATTAAGTTAAGTTTCTGTTAGATATTTTAGTATGTATTATGGTATGATTCATTTGTATAATTTTATTCATACCTTTAGTATACCATTAGTAAGAGTCCATGTGCAAATTTATGTGTCTTGTATTATTCTGTGGGTTTAATGAAACACGAGAAATTTGATATCAAACAACAAACATATCATACTGTAATATTATGTTATTTTATCTTGTGGTAATTCGCTTGTAGCAAGTATGCAGCCTCCAACAGAAGCATCACAATCCTTACCACCTAGAATATTCATTTCAAGTTTAGACGTCACAATTCATAAATTGAGAAAATTATAATATTTCAGTGGAGGAACAAGCTGTGGTTGTAAGAAAAAAGGTGAGTTGGTGAGGACAACAATTTTTTCTTTTTTCTTTTGGAGGAAGAATGAAGGTAAAATAATAAAGAAACATAAAAAAACAATACAAGGAAGAAGAAGTCATTAATTGTAACTAGTTACAACCCAAAACAAAGTGCTTCAATTTTTTTTTTTTTTTTATTACTTTCTTTTATAGATTTGAGATCGAGAAGGGCACAACAGGATTTTTGAAGATACAAGATGATAACTCATCATTTATTTTATGATTGATATATAATTTGAAACATAACGGGTGTATATGTGATGGAATAAATTTCAAGAGATGTCAATACAATTGTTTGCAAATTTAAGGAGGTGCATATGTTATTTGCTCTTACAATTAATATCGATATTACTCAAAATATAATGTGAAGTTACAATTATAATTATATACATAAATTCTATATTTACTTCGTTAATGATTGGATAGTTTAAGAAGTAAAATCTAGTCATTATGAAATTATAAATGAGAATTCAGAATTACAACTTCGGACATTACTGAGCATATCCACTTAGTAAATAATGATGATGATGATTGAGAATATTTTAGGAAAAAAATGTAATTTTATTGAGTAAGAGTGTGTGAATAGTTAGTAGTAGTATGTCAAACAGTACATGTATGTTGTATCAAACTTTACTACCTTATATTAGTATAGTATGGTATAAAACTATAAAAATGATACCCTTTTAGTTTTGATAAATGGTATCTGTTATGCATTTTCACACATTTAATTTGAACTATTTTATTTTTATCCAATTTCTTGGATTAATGAGGGTATTAGAATCATTTAGTTGCGTTGAGTCAAAATTGAAATCATAGTCTATATGTCTCACATTTCATAAAACCAATATATTAGTTAAGAAAAAACAAAAAATTTCAAAAATACCTAAAGATAATTAACAAAAAGTACAAGACCGTAGAACCATGCCATGCCAAATTAGTAGTGACTTTTCCCTTCCTTCAAATGTATCTTAAATTTGCACAATAAATATATTTTATTAATAAATTTTGTTTAGTCGTCATTTGATAATTTTTATATTATTCTTAATTTTTGTGACTCCATAGTATTGTTCATTCCTTCATTATTTTATATTATAATAAATTATAAATAAGAGTACATTTGTCATTTTGTCCAATCAATCGAATGGTTCTAACAAAAAAAAGAGATGATTTACGATTTGGGGGTGTCTATTCTTTGCCGTCAATTATTTTGGATGTCTTAAATAGTCCAAAAAAATTTCAGACCACAAGTAGACTAAATAGTTTTCTTGCATTTTGAATTCCAATAGGACCCTTTGATGCTTGCATTTTGAATTCCAATAGGACCCTTTGGTACTATGCATCATGTACTATTATGATTTAGAATAATCACTGTTAATAGCGAGAGATGTTTGAATATTGTGACCAAATCATGGAAGTAACTTATGATATTAAAGGGATAATTACTGTTGCTCCCCTTGTACTCGATTTTATTACTATTTTATTTCATCTACTTTTTAAAATTACTAATCCAACCTTTAACTTTGTCTAAAATTACTAATGCCCCCTTCCGATAAGCTTAGTTAGCTTGATGATGATTTGGCATCTATATATTTTTTCAAAAATCCAAAAATAACCCTACAATTATCTCTTTACTTATTTACTCTTTTGCAAGTTATAATACTATCATTAATTAACTATGGAGAAAAATGAACTTTAAATTAAAAAAAATTTCTAAAAAGAAACTACCGAATAAAGAAAAGACTTGATTTTTCTTCTCTAAAAAGAAATCGTCGAATAAAGGAAATATGTGATTAAATAAAATTTAAAATAGAAACTAAAATATTAGGAAATATCAAATGTAATTCAAAGTTGAAAATTGAAAATCTCCTAATATATGTTAATCATTGTACAAAGTGTGTGGTCCCACTAAAGCCAAAATTTATTGTGAATTCTAAGATTTTAAAGATATAATTGACATTCAATATAGTTTCTAAAAAAGAGGGTAATATTATTTTTTTAACTTCTTAATTTTAATAAAGGGCAAAATAGAGATTACATATTTGATGTTAACAACTATTTAACACCGTTAGAAGTGAGGGGGCAACAGTAATTTCTTAAAGAAAGAGGTTTGATTAGTAATAAAATCAAAGTAAAGGGGGCAATAGTAATTATCTCTATTAAGAAATATAGCCAGCTCCGCGATATTTTCTATATTTTCTGTGCCTGATTAATTATTTTTAAAAAGAAAAAACCAAAAGACAGTAAACAAAACTAATTTTTCTCCAAAGATTAAAAAAATAAGAAAAATGTCTTTTATTTTTTATTTTTCTCTCTCTCATATTCTAAGACGACTCTGTGAAGCAATGGAGGATGAAAACTGACGTTATGTCTGAAGACCAGAAGAGTCGGACAAAAGGGGGTTGGAAGGGAAGAACGTGTGTGAGCCCTGAGAGACTGTCTCTGCTCTCCTCTCAACTACCTCTTCAATCGCGTCTGGTTAGTCACAGCTACTCATTGTAATCTATTCTTTTAATTTTCTGTTCTTAATTTGGAATTGGTTTTTTATTTTTTCCTGTACAAATGGATTCAAAACCGCTATCTTCCTCTAGGGTTTTTCTTTCTTTCTTTCTTTCTTTCGTGTTAATTTCATCGATTGGGCTATGTTAAAACATGCATCTTCGTGTATTTGGTGCTCGAATCGGTTCGTTGTCTTCAGTGTTTGATCGGTTAACTCTTCAAGCTCGCTGGGTCAGTCAAAACTCCCGCTTTTGATGGTTTCTGTTTGATCTGTTGTCTAGAAGATAGAGCTAGAGCTGGATTATGAGTTTCGTTCGCGGGCTTGTATTAGTTTTGGTTCTCATTTCGTTTGATTTTCCGGTCAGTTCTGTAGGAGGTTGACCGTGCGTGGAGAATTTTCCTTGTTACTCTTCTATATTCATGTTGTGGAGGTCGAGATTTTGTTGAATTTGACGTGTTCTCGATCAATTGATGTTTCACCTTATTGGATTATGGCTTCTCATGTTTCATCTTCTTAACATGTATAGTGCAGTTCTCTTAATTGTTTAATGATGTGGGATTCTATTTTCTATTCTTGCTTAATGAATCATCTATATTTAATAGGCCTTCTTTTGTTGTTCTCGACCACTTTCAGAGCAGTAATTTGTTTTCTTTTGGTTGGTATATGCAACTCGGAGACTGACTAACCGAGACTGACTAAGTGGCTACTGCAATGGCGAAGTGGTTGGATAATAAAAACATTAAGATCAGATGTTGCTTTTCTTTTTTGACCTGGATTGGATCATTTGATCTTCTCAAAATATCCTTGTACTGATTTTAAATTTGACACAGATTCTTGGTTCAGACTAGTTTTATTAGTGGAGCTAGAAATTTATTTATTTATTTTTAAATTCTTTGAGCTAAGTGAATTCATGTTTACTATATCTATATTTTCTAAAAAATATAAAGCCATTGTTATCAGTTATGAAAGATTTGCAGTGAGATGCTGTGGTAGCATCATTGAAACCGTTGTTTTCCAAGTTACCTTGAATTATGGCCTGATTATGATGGTACCATCTGTTGGGGCATCCAATGTGTCTTTTAAGTTTTTCTGTGAAAGCAATGCCTCTATTTTCTATTTCTTTCAATGGTTTTTTTGTTTCCAAGCTTCTTGGTCTGTGACACTGTTCCTCTTTGCACAATAGTTACGTTCTTTAAGGGGGGGGAAATGTTATCTGTTGAGCTTGTATTTAACAAGTAAAAGTGTTGGCTTTCTGCAGATTTTTGGGCTAAATGCAGGTTGTTCTGTTTGTGATTGTGAACTTGTGAGCTTATATACCAAGTTTGAAGTTTGAGAAGAGCAGTGCGGTAGAGCTCCTGAAAGACAGAAGTATATAAGTAACATTCTATGCTTTGTTTAACTCCAATTTTGCTTGTGGACTTAGATGGCCGTCTCCTCACTGGAAACAAACCGTGAAGGCCATACTGACCGATTCCCGTTGTTAATGGAGCGTCTAGATAGCCAAGGTGACAGAGAACATGTCATAGACATTGGAAGGGGTGGTCATGCATCTTCATCTGGGTCATCCCACAGTGATCCATTGCCTTCACTTGACTTGCCGCACCATGAAGGTAGATCTTCAAGTGTTACAAATGCCCCTGCTTCTCAGTCTTCCTCAAATGGGTTGAACTCTAGAAACTCCTCTTCCATTAGAAGAGGTGATGGGTATGGCCGTCGCCATAGGAGCCCGTTGAATTCTGGTTTGTGGATTTCCTTTGAGCTGGTAGTCACCGTGAGCCAGATTGTTGCATCCGTTGTTGTTTTATCTTTATCGAGAGATGAGAAACCACAAGCCCCATTATTTGAGTGGATTGTGGGTTATGCAGCCGGATGTGTTGCAACGTTGCCTCTTCTTTATTGGCGTTATCGTCATCGCAACAACCTGGGTGGTGAACAAGATTCATCACACTCACGTCAGGGGACTTCTCAAATCAGCAGCCCTTCAGAGCCAGCATCATATACTGCTATCTCAGTAACTCATTCTTCAGAAGGTGAAGATCGACATATCTCAGTTACCGCTACTCCAAATTCTAGGTACTATTTTTTTCTTTGTTGTCATCTTCTGCAAGTTGTTGCTGTTGTTATTCTGGCATCTGTTTTGAATGTGAAGCGACTTGATGTTATCTATGTTTCTTTGAGTGATTTAATATTATTCTCTTAAATCTCCTGTGCTAAGAAGACAGAAATTAGTTTCAATTTCAAATGTTCCTTAGCTCTCTCTTTCTCTCTCTTTCTGATAATAAGATTGTCAGTAAGTAGTTGTTAGTGCTCCACATCAGGTTTAGCTCTTGAGTGTGCTCCAAGTACTTTGGCTTGAGGTGGGGCAACCAAAAGTTATGCATCTCATATGTTTGTCATCATTGCTGGTCAGCTTGCCTGCCTCATCTTACCGTTCTGGTAGTATGCTCTATGGGCATCTAGAGGCATTGTCTAGGATGCTGTGTTTGAAAGTTCACTTGGAGAAAGCAATCTCCATTTTCTCCTTTATACTTGTCTACATCTGTATTAGTTTCTTCTGTTCCCAGTCCTGTCTTGGAGTGAGGGTAGTATTTGATTGAAGACCTTGATATCTGGGTCAATGGTTGGGGGTGGGCCACCCCAAACTCTAAATCCTTCAGAATAGAGACTCTAGCTCTTTTTATCTTAACCTTATCCTTTGATGTAGCTGTGGCTGTTGCTCTGCTTCTTCTCTAGCCTATTTAGATCATAGTTCGAGGTCTTGTGAGATCTCAGTCGAGATCTTGCTTTTTTGGGACCTTGAGGCTAGATACAAGGTGAAACCAAAATAGTTCAAAATCTCAGCAGAGATCTTGGTCGAGTCGAGATTTTAGTTGAGCAACACTTTTAAAAATGCCTCAACTCAATCGAGAGGAGTTGAGATATCTTGATCTCGACCTAGGTCGACACAACTTCCCCTTGGCTAGTTTTGGTGATCCCATCGGATTTTTCACTGGAAACTTGGTTGGATCTCTACCTAGGCTGCATCAACAAGATGTTTAGCTCATGTACAACAAAGATCTATTGATCTTGAATCAAATCTTAAAGCAAGGTGAGTTTTTTTCCCTCAAACTTGCCTCATTGATTTTACTCTTGTAATCTTGTAGTGCAACTTATAAGCATACTGATGTTGTAATGTGAAATTATGAATAAGTAAACATGTTTGATGCATTATTTGACTTTAAACCTTTATTTCCATTTATCTCAAGTAATGGTAGTGTATTTCTTGTTGTATAAGTCTTTATGTTCACTACTCCAGTGTATTAGTTTCAAAGTTAGGGTTGAGTTGGAACTCATATATACACTTGTTTCTCACAAATTTAAGGCCACTAATAAGTTTAGAAGGCCTAAAATAGGTGAAATACCAGATTCCAGCCCAAACTGAGCTCTAATACCCACAGAGATGGGCCCATGTTAGTTTGAGTTGAGGTGGGATTTTTTTTACTAAATTTCAGCCGAGATCTCGTGAGATCTCAGTTTTTTGAGGGACCGAGATCCTTGTCAAGATCGAGATATCAAACCATGGTCTGGATGAACCAATTTGTTGGAACATTTGTATCAATATCTCCTGGTCCATCTTAAAGGTCTCTTTGTTCTTCAACTTGGCCTCCTTAGATTTGTATCCGTTTCCCTTCTGGCAGCCATAATCCCTTTCCTAACTTAGCTCTAGGCATCCATCACCAAACTTATCTCTGTCTTACCTCTTTTCCGCTTAAGTTATTCCCTGTCCCTTATATGTGTTGCCATAGCCTTCTTTATAATTTGGGACATTAGGGGAGCTTGTGAAGTTTCTGTCATCACCAGCAAGATGCCATTTGGGTTTGGTGTTCCCACCTCCCCTTCAATGATTTTCTTACATTAATTACACTCACATTTCCTGTTATTAGTCAAAGCAGGTTCACATGCAGACATGCAATGCCCCTTTGCTTTGGCCAACCATTATGCAGTTCTAGTTGATATACTATTGCAAGAAGAAGAAAAAGATAATGTGTACCCTTCAAATATGGCTACAAGCAACAAAACATTTTCTAGATTCCCCTTGAAGTATTTTTTTTACTTATTTAATTATTATTAATTGATTAATTCCCATCAATGAATTAACGTGATTTTACAAATCATAGTCAGCTGAAATTATATTTCCTATAGTTATGTTAATCTTCTTCGTTTAAACTAAAATAGAATATTCTTCCTATGTATTTTCAATTTTTGCATTCAGAAATTATTTTTGAAAAATCTGAAAAATTTAACATTAAAAAAATATTCGAACATCATGGCTTAGATTGGACAATGGTGTTTAACATATATTAACTTGACATATATCACATTCCGCCCCCCTTGAAAATTCTGTTTTAGGAAAATATATTTTTAAGAAAAAAAGGGTTCTAAATATAATTGAAGGATGTAGTTGATGTTAGATTTATAGAAGTTATCCGGAATTAACGTGCAACATTTAGCTTATTTTACTTTAGGAAGCTGAGTAGATATGTAGCTTATTTTGCTTGGGATTATTTAGGACCTATTTGTTACCCACCAAAAAACAGTTTCTGGTGTTTCTTGCTTTGAGAAGCAGAAAAAGTGGCCGAAAACCGTTTCTTTTCGCATGATTTTTGCAACATAAATTGAAATTTATGATTTTTTTTGCTTTGAGAACACTTCGATGCAACAACAAAAGAGAAATTGGTGTCGGTTGGGTTAAAGTGAGACAATTTGAGAAGGGTTATCTATGGAATTTGGCGCTCTAAACATAACAGTGGCAAATTTCATATATTTTCTTACATTTCATATTTTCTAATAAACCAGAAGCAAGTTTTATCAAACTCCTAGAAAAGTGTTTCTACTTCCAGAAATGCTCAAAACTGTTTCCAAACAGAAACACTTGGTGAGTTATCAAACAGATCCTTACTTTATAATTCAGTTTATTTCTTCCTTTAGATGTTCCAGTATTGAGTAGTTTCCATTCCGTGTTGTGCTTCTTTTTATTCTAGGGCATGTAACTGTATAATTACTACTCAGTTTGGGATTTTTGTAATTGAAAGGTAGTTTACTTAGTTTCTCAAAATTGCCTCCCTCTTTCTTCCCTTGTGAGTTTGTCCCTCTCCTCATTCTCTTTCTTGTCCTTTTACTTTTACCTGTTAATCTTTGCCACAACTGATCACTTCCTCTCCTATATTTAGTGGTACTGATGCACCACAACCTTGGACCAACCCAAATTCATTTTGGAACCTAGATTGAGAACTGAGTCCAAATATGGAATTTAGGCTTGTAGATATTTGCGATTTTGTTAGGATAAATGTGAAAAGAGATTTTTAGGATGTGGAGGAATCTGAACATCTTTAGTAAATTCTGAATTGTTAGGAGTCAATGGTATGTTTGTTCTGTTTCTTCTGAATCTATATGCTTGTAAGTTTGTAACCAAGGTGTTGCGCATAGAATAGAAAGAAACAGAGTTGTGGTTCAAATAGTCTGAAGGCTTTGTGCTTGTTCACTCTTGTCCCCTTCCCTCTTGTGGAATTTCTTCTTTCTACCACTGCAGCTCTGTTTCTTATCGAGTTTCCTTTTTTTTACTCCATCTATGTTGTTCGTCCTCCTTCACCTTTTCTGTCTCCTACTTAGTGGCATCAGATCCCTAATCTAGGTAAATCTCTCTTTGGAATTCTTCACCCCTTCAGTCTTTCTTCCCTAGCATTTCCTCTTCTTCCTACAATCTTCCTGTCTCATATCCCTCATACCCCTTTTTGTTCTGTTTCCTTTCTTTATTTCTTTTCTCTGTGGTTCTGACCGAAAAACACCAGCATCAACCCCCACATTCCCTTTGTTTAAAAAAAGAATTATCCTGCTGTTGCCACTTCACCCTTCCCCTCTCTTCCACACAAACCCCCCCCACACCACACCAAAAAAAAAAAAAAAAAAAAAAGAGAGCACCCTGGACTATCACGTGCCCACCTCATCCCATGATTTCCATGGCCCAAAAAGGAAAAAGGGAATCCAACATAGAAACAGAACAAAGGAAGTGAACCTGGCGAGAGAGGGCAGAGAGAGAGAGAGAGAGGAGAGGAGAGAAGGTGCATGAGGAGAAGAGAAAGTGAGAATCAGAGGGGAAACAAGAGAGGGACGGAGTTCGTCCTCTATTTTGAAGTCACAGTTTTTCAGCTGAAGTATAAGTCCTCAAATTGAATCACCTCGCTGACTTTCGTGTCCAAGTAGAATCCCCCTTTATCTTATTGTTTTATTGTGTTATTTGATGGTATGTCTTGTTTGTCTTCTCCGAATTTCCTTTCTTGCATCTTCCATGTCTATTTCCCATTAGATCCTTTTTCCATTTTTTGTCCCTCTTCTAGTTTACTTTCTTTATATTATTTTCCAATTCTATCCCTACTCCCACCTTTTACATCGTGACTGTTTTCTCTTTCACCCCACATATTTGATAATTTCAATGACTCATTTATTGTTCATATACTCCCATTAGTCCGTATTTATCTTTCTCTTCCTGAAGTTCCCTTTCTTATTCTTATCCTATTTTTCTTCTCTTTAGTTTGCAGTCCATTAAATTACAATTCTGCTACTGCTATCATTAGCCTACTACATCATAGAGGTTGATTGTGAGGAGTGTTGGATCAATGCCTTATCAAGCTGAATTCTTATGTTTTTTGTTTCTTTTCTTTTCTTTTTGTGTGTGTGGATGCCGGTCCAATAATGCTGATCTTTTCTTTTTATAGAACACATGGTTGAAGTTTTCATTCTCCTGTTTTTCTTCAAACTCTGGTAGAAATCATGCGGCATAGCTTTGTGCTGACCAAATCAATTTGGGAACCTAGAAATTAAGAACTGGATCCATATATGGATTTTAAGTAAATATTTGGGATTTAGTGCAAGTACATAACATAATTTTGATCTGGGTAGGAAGAAAGAGTTTTACAAGGTCAGGAATGGTGGCAAGCAAGAATCTTAATAACCAAGAAGACCGCCTGTCCTTGTTAGATGTTTAGAGTAGGTTAGAGAAAGATTGAAGGAGCTTGCCCTGTCTGCCCGTAGGCCCCCCCTCCTTTTCTCCTTCTCCACTGAATTCGAGTAGCTATCAGCCCTTCTATCTTATACTTTTCCTCTTAGTTAAAATTTTAAGAATCCTAGTAAAGTCATTCTCTAATTGAAGTTTGTTTCTTTTATTTAGTCGGTAGTAATTTTCTAATAGCTTATGTGGTTGATATTGGCATAAACCAAAATGGTTCTCAAAAATATTAGTTCCTCGTCTTAAATGGTGTTTTGATTATTCTCTGCCATAATCTTGTATCATGGCATGAAATGTTTGTTCCTGTATTATTAATACAGTTTTGAAGTATGGGTATTACCTCTATTTCTGTAAATTGGAGCTTCAATGCTTTCCTCCATTAAGGTGTCTAAACTAAAGAAAGTTCTAAAAAGGATGAATCTTGATGATAAACTGGTCAAAAGATTCCTATGCTTTTCTAAAGATAGTCTTTAATTTACTCAAGGATTGTCATTCATGTGTGGAAACTTCAAGTGTGGTGCAATTGCAATGCAGAATTTGGACACCATGTTCAGGGTGTAGGGGTGTGGTAGTCATAGGTTATCAAAATAACCCATTTGGGAGGGGCACGTGGAAAGTAGGTTTGTTAGGATTTCTTGGGGCTATATTACGTTGTAGGAGGTAATAGGAAGGGGGGAATGCATTTGGTTTTGTTGGGCAAGGTTACTTGCGTGAAGGGGAAGACTCGTCGGTGGACATTTTGAAGGTAGAATTCAGATCTGTAATGGAGTTTTGTTAATGATTTCAGTACAATCGGCCATTTATATTTCTTTTCCAGACCCATTTGTGCCTTTCAAGTGTTTTTTGTTTTTGTTTTTGTTTGTGTCATTGTGTGTGTGTGTGTGAATGTGTTTTTGAGTAATCAGGGTGCTGCTAGGAGCTGGATTGGTGTTCGATCGATTGGGATTTGCAGATCTTAATGCAAATTTGACAGCTTCTTAGATTCATTGCCCTTCACTGAGACGGACTACTTGGTGTTCAGTTAGTTACCACCAAGAGACATATCTTTAGAGATTTTCACTGTTAGACATAGTCCCTTGGATCTGAATTTATTTATATTTCTCATTTCTTATCTATTTTGTAGAAAATCTGTCTTTTTTCATATTCTTTGTTCCAAATGTCGTATTTAACATCTTATGCTATTTTTTTCTTGTTTTATTTAGTTAATTTATTGTTAATTTTGTATCTTTGAATGTATGCAACCTAAACTGGAACACCTTTATTTACTGATCGTATGATTTGATGTTGGAAGATGGTTTGCACCTGGTAGACTGAGTGTGCTAGTGGACCACTTCAAGATGGCCTTAGATTGCTTCTTTGCAGTGTGGTTTGTAGTTGGGAATGTGTGGATTTTTGGAGGGCATTCCTCTTCTTCAGAAGCTCCCAACTTGTACAGGTATATTGATCAAATGGCCTCTTATTCTTGATCTCTTTCTCTTGACATCTTTGTAAAAGTAGTAAACCAATTAATCCAAATCTTGGGCATTTTGCAGGTTGTGTATAGTGTTTCTTACTTTCAGCTGTATTGGGTATGCCATGCCTTTTATTCTATGTGCAACAATCTGCTGCTGCCTGCCTTGTATAATTTCCATATTAGGCTTTCGAGAGGATCTAACTCAAACAAGAGGAGCCTCTCCAGAATCTATTAATGCTCTTCCAACCTACAAATTCAAGTTGAAGAAAACAGGAAATAGCAATGACCAGGAAATCAATTCAGAAGGAGTGGGTGATGGTGGGATCTTGGCTGCTGGAACTGATAAGGAACGTGTAATTTCAGGTGAAGATGCGGTAAGTTTTCTTTCTTCTATAGTTGCGTTAGAGCTTCCTATATCTGGATCATGTAGTATATGATGAGAGTGGTTTTAACTGAATGTGCCATGGGCTTTTACCTTTACATGGCAAACCTGGCATATTTGCCTGCTGACTTTTTATACGTCTATTCAGGAAACATCTTTGAGGGGTTATGGGATCCTAATTCTTAACCTTTGGCCTCTGGTCCTTTGATTGAGTTGGTAATCGTAGTTTAACAGTATATTGGTGGGCTTAGTTTCTGCTTAACCAAATTACTTTGGACAGTCTGATCTTGTCTGTAACAACTGACAGAATATAGTTAGTTAGTTGGAGGACTGGACTACGAAGTTGGGGTGTTGATTGGGCCATGGCCCATTATCCAGATGGTGTTTCATATGAGTCACTGATGTGGTGCTGTTGATCCACTTTGTATTTTAAGTTGCTAAGTGAGGTGTATTTTTTTTTTTTTGGGGGGGGGGGTTAGTAGGAAGAACACTAAGACTGTTAGACAGGATCCTGATGCTAAAAAATACTCTCAAACTAAACTTGACCAAAAACTAACTTCCAGAATTGCACCAAGTGCCAGGAAACAATACTTAATGAACCCATGCAAAAGATGGGAATGATCAGATAAGCAGTTAAGGATCAAATTAGGTTATAGTGATCTCATGGGTGGATCTAAGGAACGGTAAAGCTCAAATTAAATGCAATGCACCCAATAAATTTGTCTGGAATATAGGACAGACCTCAAGGTCAATGATTTATATTACAGCACTAGGGTTCCAAAAACAAACCAAAGTCTGGACTGGAAGTAATCCTGAAAACCCAAATTCTGAAATAGAGGAAACTGAGAAAAGAGAGAATCTTGAGTAACTCACAAACTGGAAACCAAAAAGCCCCAAACTGTGGATGAACAGAGGTCCTAGGTTGGGCACATGCTCCCGATGTTTCATAGCGAACTGCCATAGGTTTTTCATTTAATCGAAGATCAGCTATAGGCCAAGATTATACCAAAACAGTGCATGCACAGGAGGTATAATGTTGTGGACCCAATTTCGGTACCTAGAGCAGAGGAAATTTAAAGGGATTGGAAGTAGAATTCAGAAAATTGGGGATTGAAGAAGAAGAAGAAATGTAGAGAGAGAGTGTTAAGAGAATAAGAATATCATTTTTCATATTCTCCTCACCATACTTTATTTTCCCTTATAACAGAACTACTTTTCTAATCATAGGACTATTTTACCCCTAATGCTCCTAACAAGACCTATACCTTCATCCCAATAAACTCCCTTACAAAATAACCCCTCTCCTAGGTCTTACCCTTAACCCCTCTCATGATTCTTAAGTAGGATCATAACAATGCCAACCCCTTAAGAGAACCTTGTCCTCAAGGTTCAGATGCAGCATTTCCCAATTCAGTGTAGAGACAACTACCGCAAGCGCCATTGATGGGTAAAGCAATCAACGCCGAAAAATTTCAGTCATGCGGGCCATAGCTTGTACATGTAGAACTCCATGAAAATTCACTGTGCTGCATTCTACAGGAAAA
>NC_142607.1:19541976-19617980 GCF_041222555.1 Hakea prostrata | reverse complement strand
TAAGGCTCAAGGTTATAATAATTAGAAAAGAGAATATTCCATGGAATCATTAACTTGGCCGATTAGAAACTTTGGTCCATGGCATCGACTCAAAGAGGATCGACCAAAATATTTCTCAGCAGAAAAACAGGTTAGTTTAGCAAACTCCAAGTGGGGGTTTTGAAAGGCTATACAAGGTCAAATTGAGTGAGGTTTTCTTCTACAACTCAATCAAGAAGTCTAGTTTCGGGTAATACCTTCGGATTATGCACGGGAGGTCATTAAATCTTCAAATAAATCAAACTTCTCCGATGTGCAGTCTTTCCGTAAACACCGACAATGCATTCAAGCAAGGGGTATCAGTCAATGTCCAGGGCTCGGTCTCCGCATCATAGTTATCAATCAAAGGGTCCATAAGTCTCTTCTACCATCGCTTCGGGTCTTTGGGCCCCAAATACAACAGTGGATCCGGGTTAGGGGTCAGGGTTAGGAATAGGGCTGGACATTACATTCTCCCCCTTAAAAAAGAAATTTCGTCCTCGAAATTGAAAGCGTACTGTGCTTCCAAAAAGATGAGGAAACTTCTCCTTCATGTCATCTTCTTCTCCCATGAAGCTTCTTCGGGGTGTGGTTCTTCCACTCGAATCTTCACCAAAGGGATGGTGCGATTCCGCAACCGCTTGTCGTTTTTATCTAGGATCTCGGCTGGTCCTTCATCGTAAGAAAGATCGGCACTAAGTCCTTCGGGTGCTTGCCGTAGTATGTGCTCCGGGTTCTCTATGTACTTCAAAGCATTGAAACATGGAACACATTGTGAACTCCAGCAAGAGATGGGAGGCAAGGCCAAGCGGTATGCTACAGGTCCAACCTTCTCAAAAATCTCAAAAGGTCCAATGAAGCGGGGCTAAGCTTTCCTTTCACATTGAATCTCGTCACCCCTTTCATAGGTGATACTTTGAGGAAAACTTTCTCTCCGATTGGAAATTCTAAGTCGGTTCTTCTCTTGTCGGCATAAGATTTCTGTCTGATTGAGTAGAGTTGATCCTTTCTCTAATCATGTCAACCATATCACTTGTAGCTTCAATCATCTCTGGACCCAAGACTTTCCTTTCACCAGTCTCAGTCCAATACAAAAGCATCCTACAAGTGTTACCATACAAAGCCTTAAACGGAGCCATGCCTATTGTTGCTTGATAACTATTGTTGTAGGCAAACTCAACTAAGGCTAAGTGTTCATCCCAATTTCCTCCCATGTCTACCACACAAGATCTAAGCATGTCTTCCAGTATATGAATTGTCCGCTCAGATTGTCTATCAAACTATGGATGATGAGCTGTACTCAGATATAATTGGGTTCCCAAGGCTTTCTGCAACCATTCCAAAACCTTGATCACGGTCAGAAACAATACTCACCGGCACTCCGTGTAGACGAACTACATTGTCCACATAAATTCTAGCTAGCTTATCCAATGTGTAAGTGATCTTTATAGGAATAAAATGGGCTGATTGGTCAACCTATCAACAATCACCCACACAGTGTCATTTCCCTTACTCGTCCGAGGCAAGCTAGTCACGAAGTCCATTGAGATATCTTCCCACTTCCAACTAGGAATAGGAAGGGGCTGAAGTAATCCAGATGGGGGTTGACGAACGGCTTTCACACGTTGGCAAGTCTCACACCTGGCAACAAAGTCTTCAACGTCCGCTTTCAAACCGTTCCACAAAAAATGTTCCCTTAAGTCCTTGTACATTTTGGTACTTCCAGGGTGTACTGTAAAGATGGACTGGTGTGCTTCTTTCAATATTTCCTTCTTGATTTCATCAACAACAGGCACACAGAGTCTACCTCTAAACAATAAGGTACCATCCATAGATGTACTAAAAGCATGATCCATTTCTGAATTCAAGGCAATTTTCTCAATCTTCTCTTTCAACTCTAGATCAGAACTTTGCAAAGCAACAATTTTATCTCTAAGGGAGGATCTTGCAGTCATGGCATAAAGAATACAATCCGAACCCTTAGGGACCACTTCCAAACCAAATCTTTCTATCGAGGACAACAAAGGCCGACTCAAAGCATTTAAATCCAATTCTCTTCTTTGACTTTTCCTACTTAGAGCATCCGCAACTACATTTGCTTTACCCGGGTGATACTGGATGTCACAATCATAGTCAGAGACCAATTCCAACCATCTTCTTTGTCTCATATTCAGCTCCTTCTGGGTGAAGAAGTATTTCAAACTCTTATGATCCGTAAAGATGGCGATCTTCTCACCGTATAGATAATGTCTCCAAATTTTCAAAGCAAAAACAACAGCTGCAAGCTCTAAGTCATGAATGGGGTAGTTCCGCTCATAATCCTTTAGTTGCCGAGAGGCATAAGCCACTACCTTACCGTGTTGCATCAACACGCAACCCAAACCGATTTTGGAAGCATCAATGTAGACTGTCAATCCACCGGAACTATCAGGTATAGTCAAAACCGGAGCGCTTGTCAATCTAACTTTCAGCTCTTCGAAATTTTTCTAGCAAGAATCGGTCCAAACAAACTTCTCTTCTTTTCTAGTTAGCCTAGTCATAGGGGCAGCCAACCTAGAAAAGTTTTCAATAAATCTCCGGTAGTATCCTGCCAATCCAAGGAAACTTCTTATCTCGATCCACGGTCTTCGGTCTTTCCCAATCGGTAACAGTTTGCACTTTCTCTAGGTCAACACGAATACCCTCGGCTGAAACAACATGGCCAAGAAATACAACACTTGAGAGCCAAAAGTCACACTTGCTAAACTTAGCATAGAGTTTCTTTTCTCTCAACCTTTGCAATGTGAAGTTCAGGTGCTCCACATGCTCTTCTTCATTCTTTGAGTAAATCAAGATGTCATCAATGAAAACGATAACAAATTTGTCGAGCACATCATGAAATACTCGGTTCATGAGGTCCATGAACACGGCAGGGGCATTAGTTAAGCCGAAAGGCATCACTCTAAATTCATAATGTCCATACCTTGTTCTAAACGCTGTCTTAAAGATGTCACTTGACTTCACTTTCCACTGATGATATCCCGATCTCAAATCAATCTTTGAGAAGACAGCCGCACCCTTCAATTGATCAAAAAGATCATCAATTCGAGGCAGCGGGTATCTATTCTTGATTGTCAGCTTGTTCAATTCCCGGTAGTCAATGCACAGACGCATACTACCATCCGTCTTCTTTACAAGCAAGACCGGAGCTCCCCAAGGCAACACACTTGGCTGCACGAAACCTCTCTCTAAGAGTTCATTCAACTGTGTTTGCAACTCTTCGAGTTCGGTAGGTGCCATTCTTTAAGGGGCCTTAGATACAGGAGCCGCTCCAAGAATTAAGTCTATGGAGAACTCAACTTCCCTATCAGGAGGCAATCCTGACAAGTCATCCGGAAAAACATCAGCAAACTCACTAGCAACTCTGACTTCCTCAAGTCTATTCCTTTCTTTTATCTTGCTTCCAGGCGAAGCATTTTCCATTAAGGCAGTCAAGGTCTTCTTGCTAAATCTTCCTTTCTCTCCTTGAAACTCGAAAACTGAATTCTCTTCTACACGAAATTGGATCTTCTTCGAGGAGCATAAGATCACGGCATTGTAGAAGGTCAACCAGTTCATTCCCAAGATTACATCAAAATCTCTCATGTCAAACAATACAAGATTTGCCTTCAGATTCCTTCCACAAATTAAAACAGGACAATCTTCTAACACTTTACCTAGTTTAACAGCAAACCCAACAGGGATACTAATAGACAAATAGCTAGATAAACATCAAGGTGTCAAGTTAGTCTTCAAAGCAAAAGAGGATGATATGAATGAGTGAGATGCACCCGTATCAAATAATACAAATGCGGGAAAAGAAGCAACTAACAGAGTACCTGTGACAACATCATGGCAAGGATCCTGCTCGGCACCAGATATGCTAAATACTCTGCCAGAGGGAGGGGCAGAGGTAGGAGCAGGAGTACTCTTCACGATAGGAGCATGAGGTTGGATTGATTTCTTTGGGCAGAAACGAGCATAATGGCCTGCTTGCTTGCAGAGGAAGCAAGTGGAATCTCTCGGTCCAATAGGAGCTGCAGCAGGGGAGGCCTTTGATATGCTGGCGTAGGATTCACCATCCCAGGTCTAGGAGGATATGTAGCTCCCGGAGGTCTGACTCCGCTGGACTGACCATGATGGCTCACAGGAAGAGAATTAGGATTCTAGCCAAAATTCCTCGGCTGAAAGGCGGAACGGGGTAAGGAGCAGGTCTAGCAAAATTCCGATCGGTGCGGTCTACAAAGCCAGATTGCCAGGGTCTCTGAACTCGAGCATTTTCCTTCTCATTTTCTTCAAGCTTCTTCGAGTTTTGGACCACCTGAGCATATCCTTCAAGAGGCAAGACAGTGAGGTATGCCTTGATAGAAGGCCGCAAACCCTTGAAAAACTTTTTCACCTTGGCTTCATCGGACTTAAAGGATTTGGGGGCAAAGAAAAAAAGTTCTTCAAACTTTTGCTTGATACTCAAGAACAGACAAGGTACTCTGTACTAAGGCCATGAACTCGGCCTCCTTGGCATCTTTTATGGCTTCCGGAAAGTAGTTCTTGCAAAAGGCTTCTTTAAACTTCTCCCAGGTGACAACACCGGCATTCAAGGTCTCAAGGATAGGCCTAGTGGAAGCCCACCATGCATCAGCTTCTTGCTGAAGCTTTTGCTCGGCAAACAACACTTTCTGAGCATCGAAACATTGCAAATGTCTCAAGGCCTTCTCCAGCTCTCGAAGCCACTTGTTTGGAAAGAGGGTGTCCTTTGTTACTCCAAAGAAAAGAAGGTACTTGTAACTTTAAGAAACTCTCCATCAAACGGGTGTGGGGTGTCTCGATGAATCTTTCCACAAGAGGGGCTGCGGCATTCAAAGTTCCAACTCCGGCACGGTTCTCATTGCGAAGGGTAGCAAAACCAGCCATCATCTAGTTAAATTGGGCAGCCTGCTGTTGCATCATGTTGGTCATGACGCTGGCGATATCTCTAAAGCTTCCGATATCGGGGGCACCAGGGATGCCATTCGTGGTGTGGCTATCATCCTATGTCTGCTTGATCGAGCCCCCGGCAGGGGTTTCCTCGTTCCCGTTGCTGCTGGATCCGACGAAACGGTTTCTAAGCAAGACCATTCTGCAAGAATCAAGGATAAGGATGCCAAAATTTCAAATCTGACAAAGACAACTTGATCAATGAATAGGATATTCAAATCATGGTTAGAATTATCAATATAGCAATCAAATAAATCAACAAGGGTCAAAATTACAAGGAATAAATTCAAAAATAAAAAATTCCCAAAAACAGCCCAAGTCAACAAAATGACCAACTTTGGTCGATGCTTCTTGGTCGATGGCATCGACCAAAGAGGATCGACCAAAATAATTCTCGCGTGAAAATCAGATTTAAAGGGCCCACTTCTCATTTCATTTTCATTTCTCACTCAACCATTTCGAGTTTGGCTCTGGGGAAAGCGATTTTCTAGGGTTCTTAAAGGTTCTAGGACTTGATTCAAGGCTTCAACCACACTTGCAAGTCTCTCTTGATCATCAACACAAGTAGGTTCTCTTTCTTTTTCTCTTTTCTTGAAAACTTCATTTACCATTGATGTGTTTCTTCATTAAAAACTGAACAATGCTTGTTGCTAATGGTTGGAATCATGCATGTAGGTGATTAGAAACATGTTTCCATAATTTTTCAAGTAAGACGAAGCTTCGAACACAAGATTACATTCATTTTGGTTACCAAATCACTATTCATTTCACAAAAACCCAACTTTACAAAAACTTGTCTCATTTTCAAACCAAAATGAATTTTAACATGAAATAAATTTCTACAATACTGATTCACTATAGGGGAGGTGTTCCCACTCTTCATTTGGTCAAACTCCAATTTTTCAAAAATCACAAATGCAAGCCAAAAGAGGGATTTTCTCTCTCCTACTTGCTGAATTTTCATTTTGAAGATGTCAAAAAGATGAATTTTCACTAAATGAAGTATTCCAGCATGTTTGTACAGGTCTTATGCACATGTTAGAATAATCAAATCAAAATTTTATCAAAATCAAAATTTTATCAAGATCAAAATTTTCCGAAAATTTACGAAAATGCCCTTCATCTAACAATTACACACTGAGACTAATCCAAATGAGTTTCTTTCTTTGTTTCAACAGCTTCACTATGCCTAGAGGAGGGAGACGGGTGGATAGAGGTCGAGGACATGTTCCTGGATCAGAGGTTACAGACGAGGAGCATTTCACTACTCCTATGGCTGAGTTTCTACATGAGTACTACTTTCACGACATACCAATCGAGCATGGACGGTTGGTTGTTGTGGATGATTTAGAGGCGTTTCGCATTCGAGAAAGGTTGGAGGCTATGGATTGGCTTCATCTGTAAACCACAACATATCCGGTCTACCCAGATCTCGTCAGGTACTTCTATAGTAATCTGACTTACCGTATCGAGGATGATCCACGGGATGGTTCCAGGGTTGTCATGGATTCTATGGTCTGAGGTAGGGAGATCAGTTTCACTACTAGGACATTGGCTCGCATCTTAGATGTCCCAATTGTACGAGATTCCCGTTGGTGGATTCCCGCTGGTACGGACATCACTGAGGCTCTTCTTCCATACGAGGCATACGAGGTGCGCATGACTCTATGGGATGACATTGACTGTGTAAAACCCAGCCCTAACCTTGACCCGGAAACCTTGTTATTTGTAGGTCCGATGACCCGAAGTAAAGTAAGAAGTCAGCTTTGGGCCATCCCAGTGGAGGACTTGGTGTCTGGCTTTGAATCCATGAAAGTTGATGATGAGGTTCTATTTTTGGAAACTGAATCCTGATGAAGATCTGATTAGTTGATGGACTTGGAGTGCTCTCTATCTTGGTTTGAAGGCATTTCTACCTATTAGGTAAGTCACTTGACTTGTGTGCAAAACCCCTTTAGGATTGGATTTGATCTGGACCTTCAATTCCCTGTTTTGGTCTTGCTGTCAGCATTGGTCGACTGATTGGTCGACTGGGCCAGTCGACCAATCCACTCGACCAATGAGTGCTGTCTTTGGCAATTAGGTTGTTCTTGCTCTATTTAAGTCCAATCTCGAGTCCACTTCGTATTTGCTGCCTCCAAACTCTCTCGGAACGAACCAAAGACCTCTCGCAAGTCATCTCTCTTGCATCCTTGGTGTTTTCTTGACGGATCTTCGTCGAAACTCTTCTTTTTGCATCAAAAGGTATGTCTACTCTCTCTTCTTCTCCTCCATCTTTGTTTTTCTTTCCTTTTTGAGTTGAGACAGTAGAAGAGATGCTGCATTCTCTCGTTGCAAACATCTCCGAACATGTTCTCATGATCATCCTAAGGATTTGAGGCTAGAACAATGATCTTAACCATGATCATTGCAAGCTTTTGAAGGAATCATGATCAAACCATGATCTAATCTTTGTTAAACTTCTAATCTAAATTCCGATCTCTTTGGATCTTCTATGTGATCATGTTAGTAGTTAATTACTGTGTTTTCCTTCCATGATCCATAATCTATAGATCTCTAGTGTTCTCTTCTACCTTACTATGTGTTCTTCATGATGCATGGTAGTTACATATATGGTAGGTTTTATTTCCTTATTTAGATTTATGCTTCTAAGCCTTGTTCCTTGAAGATCTAAGTATGTTTTCATGATACCTTTACCCGAAGCAATGATCCATCCTCCTATTGTTCTTGTCTTTGTTTTCTACTTCAAATTCATCAAGATCCATGGTTGATTTAATTATGGTAACTTTTTGTTTCCTAATTTGGATCTTGATATCTTGAGTTGATTGGTGTTTTGAGGTCCCCTATATGTTAGAATACTACTGATGTAGTCTACCCCTTGATTAGTACCCTTTTGAACCACCAAATTCGGATTTCATATCTTAAAACTCTGATATTATAGGCTACTGTCTGCATTGGTCGACTGATTGGTCGACTGGACCAGTCGACCAATCCACTCGACCAATGAGTACAGCAACTCCAGAATTGGTCTACGTTGGATGTTTTGGTATCTTTTCTGTTAGGGATCTTTCCTAATATGTTGTATATACTTGTTTAGGACCTTCTTCTCAAGTTTGCCGAGATCTTACTTGACTTCTTAGGATTCCTTTGCGAGTTATAAAAGGTAAGGATGGTTATTTCCTTAATTACATAGATAGCATGAATCTAGTTTCTATATTTGAATATCATAGATATGATTCCTAAATTAGATTCTTACAATGATATACTACTGTTGCATAACTTTGATTATAGTAGCATTACTTATTCATATTAAATTGATTCATGTATGATTTACTTACCAATGTTATAAAAGTGATTGTAATTATTTGAATTCTTTCCATATATGAAGTTACCATATATGTGATGATATGAATTGATGCATGTGTATGCTTAAGTATGGTTTGGAAAGGAGAGGTGTCCTTTTGACACTTCTGTTCTTGGACTACTACGGGAATATTATGGGATGTTTCCGGAGATGCCCTCTGGACACCTTCCTAAACTGTTGGATGACATATCTAGGATTGTCTAGTAGTGTTTGGCTAGGATGTCCTGTTATGTCAGACCCTAATCGGAGGGGTATTGAGACCGAACGACCCGTGGTAGCAATGGGGATTCATGGGCGCTCAAGACCGGTAACCAACCCGTGAGAGGACAGGAATCACGTTGTGGGGGCCATTTATTGATAGGGTTGCATATGGTTAGACTTGGGCTCACGGGCGCTTAAGACCGGTAACCAACCCGTGAGAGGACGTGAGAGCTTCCCGTTTACCATATGTGGATGATCAATAGGGTTGATGAGTCCATAGTCGTGGACTATGAGGACTCTAGTGTGAAGGATACCGGAAAGGATCGTCAGGGACGAGGAATGGAAGTATCTGGATCTGACTTGATGTAACTAAGTAGAAGACTTGCATTTGGCTAGGTTTTACCCCGACATGCGCCAAGTACTTATACCAAATGGTTGTGAGAGAGTGTGTTGACTTAACCCCCGCCATGGTTTGTCCTGAGGGATGAAGGACCCATTACCAATCGGCTGCTCAAGACCGGTGAAATGATCCGTGAGAGAATCCAAGATATCTTTAATGGTTGAGGATGTGAGTGGACCTTCCTAAAGAAGTACGGTGCTATGACTTAAAGCATGTCTGCCAATAGAGACCAGCATACATAGAGTTAGATTCATTCATTCATTGTTTGTCTCATATCATATTGCATTTATGTTTGTTCTCGGAATCCCGCCATTTATGTTATTATGGATTTTTAATCGCCTTACCGAGTTTCTTTGAAACTCATTCCTTTATTGTACAATGTTGTTAGACTATCCTGCAGTGCCGAGTACTATGACGGTCCCTATGAAGAAGCGCAAGGCGAAGAGGCATATCTCCGGGAAGGTGATTGCGGTTACCACAATTACTCGAAGATCCCGCGAGTGGTTATGCTCCGTACGATGCTTAGTCCGACCATTGAGTGGAAGCGTCCTTGTGCCATTTATGAGATTTACACTTACAAGGATGTTGTCTATAAAGTGGAGAACAATTTAGTTACCCAATGTACTAGCTACTGGAATTAGATTTTGTCTAGTTTATTCTTTTAGAGGTACTTTTCCGCTGGTTGTAGAGTGGGATTTTTGCCTCACTTTACTTATCTGTTTGACACTCTGACTATATCTATTATTCTGATTCATTTATGATTCATTCTTTCTTTATTGGATCTATGGTTTATCTTCCGCACTTTTATTATGATTGTTCATGATTATGTTATTGTTTATGTGGGAGGTTGATCACTCGATACCCGATCTTCGGGCCGTGGATCACACTCTCGGGTATGCCGGATAGGGTACCGGGCCGGGAGGGCGTGATGATTGGTATCAGAGCCTCAGGTTCGAGGAGATCCTAACCACAAAAGACAACAACTGAACATTCCTGAGTCATTGATTTGAAATGACTTATCTACTCTTAGAAGTGAATAATAGAACACTGAATTAGAAACTTGACCTTTGAGGCATAACAGAACATTTCTGAATAACATACCATAATTATACTTGAACAAATGTCACTAATGCAAGGAAAAGAAAGGTGCATAACATACAATAATTAAAGGGAAACAAAATGAACTTCATTAATTTCAAAAGTTTTTATAATGATTACATCTGAAATGCATAAATGGAAATCCTAAGGTACAGTCTATCTAGGTGATCTTCTCCGATCTCTCGTATGCTCCGAACTCCTCTCGCTAGCTGAGTCACCCGATGCTCTATCCTATCCTGTCGTGACTCCATCCTCTCGTACATCTGCTCTGTCCGACCTCCATTCTCTCTAGCATGGAAGTCATCGATCTCATCTGTGCTCCAAGATCCGAAGTCTCCGGAATCGCATGTGAAGGGCCACCCGCCTCGAAGTGTGATGAAGGAAACTCGTGATGCACAGAGCTCAGCCTCGCGCATATCTGCATCATCTCGGGCCCGATCATCACTATCGGGACCGATATCCTCTCCTCCATCCTCTCGATCCCCGATCCTCATCCTCCGATTCATCATCATCCTCACCCTCCGGACCAGGAGATCTCTCCGATCGCTCGTAGTCTCATCCGACGAATGGTCCGAGTCCCAATAGAGTATCCCCGTTAACCGGTGTCCACCGGTGTATCCTCGAAACTCACCCCGAAATGCCCGAAGATCAAGGTCGGTAGCCTCCCATAGCAAAGGTTCCGCATGCTAGGCCGCAGAACTAAGTCCAAGCATGACCTGCTGAATGATGTAGGAGAGATCGATCTCGAAGCCCATGTAGATGCGGTAGATGACTAAGGCCTCCATCACCGTGACCCGATGGTGATGTCCGGCTTTCGGCATAATGTTTCGACCGACTATGCGACCGATAATCCGTGCAGAATCCGTCATCCGTCCGTTGGTCCAAGGAGTGAAGCACCGACGGCTATCCCATAGCGTAGAGCATATCTCGCGTAGCTCGTACGGCATCAGATGGCTGTCCAAGTCTGCTCCTGCAGGTATCCACACACACCGCTGTGGATAGTAAGGAACCCGCAAGATCTCAGCCGGTGTTCGAGTGGAGAAGCGAATCCGAGTCCGGAAGACCACCGCTCCCGAGGACAAGTCTAAGTGGATGTCCTTGGCCTCGAGCCTCCTCTGTGTAGGTAAGGTTGCTGAAGAACAACCTCACTAATTCCGGGTATACCGGCAGATCCTCGGTGAAGAGATGAGTCCACTGCAATGTGTCGAATCTCTGCCGAATCCTAAAGGCTCTGAGCTGGCGTAAGTGAAGTAGACGTCCCATCTCGATATTGCAAGAATTGAAGTAGGCCTCGTACAGGAACTCGGCCCGAGGTGTGTCAAACATGTCCGGTCTCCTAACCTTCCTCGTCTAGGCTCGAAGGAACCCGACCTCCGCCCCTAAGAGCACCTACGATGCGACCACGACCTCTACCTCGTCCTCGCCCTCCCCTTTGCATAGTGTATCTGTGAAAGAGACAAGAGACAATTCCAATTAGTGCTATTTTACGATTTGAGCCAAAAGGGTATTTTCGTAATTTTTCGGAAAACTTCAAATTTGGGGGAAATTTGATTTGAACATACTAGCATGTGCGCAATACTTGGAATTTCATGTCTATGAAGTTTGTTTGATGAAAATCGATCGAAAACTTGGATTAAAGCGAAAAATTCAGCAAGAAGGAAATTTGGGGATTTTGCAATTTAGGTCAAAATTGGATTTTTGAAAAGTTGTAATTGGTTAAATCAAATTGTATGGACCTATCTACAATGTCATCTTGAGCATGTAGCATTTGATCTCGTGCGAAAATTTCAAGCGGTTTGAGAGGAAACAAAATTTTTCTAAAGATATCGATTTCGGTATAAAACTTTGCGAGATGAGCACCAATATGTTAAAACTTGTTGTCTATGCATGGCATTGTGTTTAAAACCTAAGGAATATGTTTCTAAGCATTCCTAAGCATGATTTCTAGCATTGGATACAAGTAAAGCATGGTTTTATTGAAATGCAAGCATGAGAAGATGAAAATGGAAGGAAGATTAAGAGGTTTACCTTGTTTGTGAAGATGGTGTGTTGTGGTGTTGTTGTTGAAGCACTAAATCACCTCAAGAACACTTGTGGGAACTCTTGGAGATTTTCCCTAGAGCTCTCTCACCTTTGGAAGAAGTTAGAATGAGGTTGGAATGTGAAAATGAGGCTTATAATGCGAATTTTCGCATTACATGCCGCATTGGTCGACTCATTGGTCGACCGGGTCGATCGACCAATCACTCGACCAATGGTCACAGAGACCTCATTTGCTGTTGAATTTTTGGAAAATGTGATTTTTGCCTTATGGAATATTGTTTGATGACTATATGGATATATTTGAGCATGATTTAAGTTTTCAAATCATTTGGACTTGTGGTTTATGTTGAATCTTCGAAATTCGGTATTTTGATGTTCTCGGTTTTGCGTAATGGTTACTCCGAGAAGTGGGCGTGGTGAATCCAAGTGGTCATGGAGGTGGTGAAATACCTCGGGGAGGTGGTGAAGTACCTCATGGAGGTGGTGGGATACCAAATGTTGATCGGGGTACTCATGAGATCCCTGGTGCCCCGAATGTTGGAAGTTTCGAGATATTGCCAATATTATGGGCAATATGATGCAACGAAGCAAGCGGCTCAGTTCAACCAGATGTTGGTGGGTTTCATGACTCTGCATAATGAGACCCGGGCTGGTGCTAATGTGAATCCTCATGCCGCAGTCCCGAATGCGGGAGGTTTAGCTGAACTCCTCATACTCGCCTTGATGGAGAGTTTTACCGAAGATGCAAGTACCCACTTTCACCGGAGTTACCAAGGACCCCTTGTTTCCTAACAAGTGGCTTCGTGAGTTGGAGAAGGCTTTCCGACATCCGCAATGCTCGGAAGCTCGAAGATTTTGTTTGCTTTGAACGAAGTTGCAACAAGAAGCTGATGCATGGTGGATCTCCACTCGTCCTGTTTTGGAAGGTTTGCATGCAGGAGTTGTAACTTGGGAGTTATTCAAGGAGGCTTTTTGTATGAATTACTTTCCCGAGGCGGTAAAAGATGCGAAGGAAGCTGAGTTTATGATTCTGACTCAAGGAACTCGTCTCGTGTTGGAGTACCAAAAGAAGTTCGAGGAGCTTCATTTCTTTGCTCCAGATTCTCTGAGGGATGACCTCGCGAAAGCAAAGAAGTTCTTCAAAGGACTGCGCCCTGCCATTAAAGCTTACCTCACAGTCCAGCCTATAGTGAGCTATGCTCAAGTGGTGCAGAACTCGAAGAAGTTGGAAGAAACAGAGAAGGAAAGTGCTCGTGTGCAAAAGCCTTGGCAGTCAAGGAATTCTGGTTTGGTGGATCGTAATGACCGTCGTTTTGTGAGACTTACACCCTACCCCACTCCTACCGTTCAGGCTAAGAGTGTAGGTCAGAACACGGGTTTTCAGCAGACCGGCCAGTTTAGACAGTATGGCGGAAACCGACCACCAGCAAGTGCAAGTGCAAGTGCAAGTGCAAGTGCAAGTGCAAGTGCAAGTGCAAGGCCTTTTGTTCAGAAGCCCTCTGTTGCAGCCACCCCTGTTGGATCCAGCAATCCTGTTTGTTTCTACTGCAAGCAAGCTGGTCATTTTGCTCGTGCCTGTCCGGAGCGGCCCGCCCAGCGAGCCTGCCCCAGTGGTGAAGAGTGCTCCCGCTCCTCCCTCCGGTAGAGTTTTCAGTATTTCCGAGTGCTGAACAGGATCCAAGCCATGATGTGATTACAGGTACATTGTTAGTCGCTTCTATTTCCGCATTTGTCTTATTTGATACGGGTGCATCTCATTCGTTCATGTCATCTCGCATTCATCAAGAAGACTAACCTAATCCCCGAGAAGTTGTCTAGTTGTTTATTGATTAGTACACCTACTGGTCCCTGTTGTGAAACTAGATAAGGGGTTATCTAAATGTCCCGTGTTGATTGGTGAGAAGAACTTGGAAGCCAATTTTGTGATTCTTGACATGAAGGACTTCGATGTTATTTTGGGAATTGATTGGTTGACAGCCCACAAGGCTGTGTTCCTTTGTTCCTCAAAGAAGATTCAGTTCCATATTTGTGGAAGTCCGGTCTTTGAATTTCGGGGTGAAAAGAGAAGGGTTTGTAAGAAGGTGTCTTGTCTGACCGATGCAAGTTTATGCCCTAGTGGATGATGCTTCATCTGAAGGCAAGGGTATAGTGGAGAAAAGAGTCGATGAAGTCGAGTTGTCTGCGACTTTGTTGATGTCTTCCCCGATGATCTATCGGAGTGCCTCCGGACAGAGATGTCGAATTCTCTATTGATCTCGTCCCCGGTGCTGCTCCGGTATCTAAAGCTCCGTACAGGATGGCTCCTACCGAGTTGAAAGAGTTGCAAAATCAGTTGAATGAGCTCATTGATAGAGGTTTCGTGCAGCCTAGTGTGTCACCTTGGGGAGCTCCGGTCTTGTTCGTCAAGAAGAAAGACGGTAGTATGCGCTTGTGCATCGACTACCGTGAGTTGAATAAGTTGACTATCAAGAATAGATATCCGCTGCCCAGAATTGATGATCTCTTCGATCAGTTGAAGGGTGCAGTTGTGTTCTCAAAGATTGACTTAAGGTCCGGATATCACCAATTGAAAGTGAAGTCTAGTGATATCTTCAAGACAGCTTTCCAAACGCGGTATGGTCACTACGAGTTTAGAGTCATGCCCTTCGGATTGACCAATGCTCCTGCGGTGTTCATGGACCTCATGAACCGAGTATTTCATGATGTGCTTGATAAGTTCGTGATTGTTTTCATTGATGGCATCTTGATCTATTCGAAGAGCGATGAAGAGCATGCGAGTCATCTAAGTTTCACTTTGCAAAGGTTGCGAGAAAAGAAGTTGTTCGCTAAGTTTAGCAAGTGTGATTTCTGGCTTAAGAGAGTGGTATTCCTTGGTCATGTAGTTTCAGCCAAAGGTATTCGTGTCGATCCTGAAAAGGTCCAAGCTGTGGCTGATTGGGAAAGACCGAAGTCGAACGGAAATAAGAAGTTTTCTTGGATTGGCGGGTTACTACCGAAGGTTTATTGAGAACTTTTCTCGGTTGGCTGCTCCTATGACTAAGTTGACCAGGAAAGAAGAAAAGTTTGTTTGGTCCGACGCTTTGTGAGAAGAATTTCCAAGAGTTGAAGGATAGATTGACAAGTGCCCCGGTTTTGACTATACCCGATAGTTCCGGTGGTATGACAGTTTTACCGATCGTCAAAGATTGGTTTGGGTTGTGTACTGATGCAACATGGCAAGGTCGTAGCCTATGCTTCTCGGCAATTGAAGGATTATGAGCGGAATTACCCCACTCACGATCTAGAACTTGCCGCCGTTGTCTTTGCTTTGAAGATTTGGAGACATTACCTTTACGGTGAGAAGATTGCCATTTTCACGGATCATAAGAGTTTGAATTACTTCTTTACCCAAAAGGAGTTGAACATGAGACAAAGGAGATGGTTGGAACTAGTCTCCGATTATGATTGTGATATTCAGTATCACCCTGGGAAAGCAAATGTTGTTGCTGATGCTCTTAGTAGGAAGAACAAGAAGAAGACTTTGGATTTGAATGCTTTGAGTTTACCATTGTGGTCTTCTATTGAGAGTTTTGATTTGGAAATCGTCCCTGAGAATTCTGATTTTATTCTTTCTGCCATGACGGCAAGATCTGGTCTTAGAGATAAGATTGTTGCTCTGCAGAGTTCTGATCAAGAGTTTTTGATCAAAGTTGAGAAGATTTCTTCGAATCCTGAGTCGGACCCCGACTTTGGTATATCCATGGATGGTGCTTTGTTGTTTAGAGGAAGACTGTGTGTGCCTGAAAATGAAGAAGTTAAGAAAGAAATATTGAAGGAATCACACCAGTCAGTCTTTACTATACACCCGGGAAGCACCAAGATGTACAAGGACTTGAAGGAACATTTTTGGTGGATTGGTCTGAAGGCTGATGTTGATGATTTTGTTGCCAAGTGTGAGACTTGCCAGCGTGTGAAAGCCGTTCGACAACCTCCATCTGGATTACTTCAGCCTCTTCCTATTCCTAGTTGGAAGTGGGAGGATATCTCCATGGACTTTGTGACTAGCTTGCCTCGGACAAGTAAAGGCAATGACACTTGTGTGGGTGATTGTTGATAGGTTGACCAAATCAGCCCATTTCATTCCTATGAAGATCACTCATACTCTGGATAAGCTAGCAAGGCTTTATGTGGATAATGTGGTTCGTCTGCATGGTGTGCCATTGAGTATTGTTTCGGATCGTGATCCTAGGTTCACCTCAAGGTTTTGGAATAGTTTGCGAGAAGGCCTTGGGAACCCAATTGAACTTGAGTACGGCTCATCATCCACGGTCCGATGGACAATCCGAGCGGACAATTCGGACATTGGAAGACATGCTCAGATCTTGTGTGGTGGATATGGGTGGTAATTGGGATGAACACCTAGCTTTGGTTGAGTTTTCCTATAACAATAGTTATCAAGCAACAATAGGCATGGCTCCATTCAAGGCTTTGTATGGCAGTACTTGTAGGACACCTTTGTACTTGGATCGAGACAGTTGAAAGAAAAGTCTTAGGTCCTGAGATGATTGAAGCTACAAGTGCCATGGTAGATATGATAAGAGAAAGGATTAAGTCAGCCCAGTCGAGACAGAAATCTTATGCTGATAAGAGAAGGACCGATTTGGAATTTCAAGTTGGAGAGAAAGTCTTTCTGAAGGTCTCACCAATGAAGGGTGTGATGAGATTCAATGTTAAGGGAAAGCTTAGCCCTCGTTACATTGGACCTTTCGAGATTTTGGAAAAGGTTGGACCTGTTGCGTATCGATTAGCATTACCTCCGCCTCTTGCTGGTGTTCACAATGTGTTTCATATTTCGATGCTCCGAAAATACATAGAGAATCCGGAACACATTTTGCAGCAAGCACCTGAAGGACTTAGTGCTGATTTGACCTATGATGAAAACCGGCCGAAATCTTGGATAGGAAGGACAAGCAGCTGCGGAATCGCACCATTCCTTTGGTGAAGATTCGGTGGAAGAACCATACCCCCGAAGAAGCTTCTTGGGAGAAGGAAGAAGATATGAAGGAGAAGTTTCCTTACCTCTTTGGAAGCACAGTACGCTTTCAATTTCGGGGACGAAATTTCTTTAAGGGGGGAGAATGTAAAACCCAGCCCTAACCTTGACCCGGAAACCTTGTTATTTGTAGGTCCGATGACCCGAAGTAAAGTAAGAAGTCAGCTTTGGGCCATCCCAGTGGAGGACTTGGTGTCTGGCTTTGAATCCATGAAAGTTGATGATGAGGTTCTATTTTTGGAAACTGAATCCTGATGAAGATCTGATTAGTTGATGGACTTGGAGTGCTCTCTATCTTGGTTTGAAGGCATTTCTACCTATTAGGTAAGTCACTTGACTTGTGTGCAAAACCCCTTTAGGATTGGATTTGATCTGGACCTTCAATTCCCTGTTTTGGTCTTCTTTGTCGGCATTGGTCGACTGATTGGTCGATCGGGGCCGATCGACCAATCCACTCGACCAATGAGTGCTTGTCTTTGGCAATTAGGTTGTTCTTGCTCTATTTAAGTCCAATCTCGAGTCCACTTCGTATTTGCTGCCTCCAAACTCTCTGGAACGAACCAAAGACCTCTGCAAGTCATCTCTCTTGCATCCTTGGTGTTTTCTTGACGGATCTTCGTCGAAACTCTTCTTTTTGCATCAAAAGGTATGTCTACTCTCTCTTCTTCTCCTCCATCTTTGTTTTTCTTTCCTTTTTGAGTTGAGACAGTAGAAGAGATGCTGCATTCTCTGTTGCAAACATCTCTGAACATGTTCTCATGATCATCCTAAGGATTTGAGGCTAGAACAATGATCTTAACCATGATCATTGCAAGCTTTTGAAGGAATCATGATCAAACCATGATCTAATCTTTGTTAAACTTCTAATCTGAATTCTGATCTCTTTGGATCTTCTATGTGATCATGTTAGTAGTTAATTACTGTGTTTTCCTTCCATGATCCATAATCTATAGATCTCTAGTGTTCTCTTCTACCTTACTATGTGTTCTTCATGATGCATGGTAGTTACATATATGGTAGGTTTTATTTCCTTATTTAGATTTATGCTTCTAGCCTTGTTCCTTGAAGATCTAAGTATGTTTTCATGATACCTTTACCTGAAGCAATGATCCATCCTCCTATTGTTCTTGTCTTTGTTTTCTACTTCAAATTCATCAAGATCCATGGTTGATTTAATTATGGTAACTTTTTGTTTCCTAATTTGGATCTTGATATCTTGAGTTGATTGGTGTTTTGAGGTCCCCTATATGTTAGAATACTACTGATGTAGTCTACCCCTTGATTAGTACCCTTTTGAACCACCAAATTCGGATTTCATATCTTAAAACTCTGATATTATAGGCTCTATCGTCTGCATTGGTCGATTGATTGGTCGATGGACCAGATCGACCAATCCACTCGACCAATGAGTACAACAACTCCGGAATTGGTCTATGTTGGATGTTTTGGTATCTTTTCTGTTAGGGATCTTTCCTAATATGTTGTATATACTTGTTTAGGACCTTCTTCTCAAGTTTGCCGAGATCTTACTTGACTTCTTAGGATTCCTTTGCGAGTTATAAAAGGTAAGGATGGTTATTTCCTTAATTACATAGATAGCATGAATCTAGTTTCTATATTTGAATATCATAGATATGATTCCTAACTTAGATTCTTACAATGATATACTACTGTTGCATAACTTTGATTACAGTAGCATTACTTATTCATATTAAATTGATTCATGTATGATTTACTTACCAATGTTATAAAAGTGATTGTAATTATTTGAATTCTTTCCATATATGAAGTTACCATATATGTGATGATATGAATTGATGCATGTGTATGCTTAAGTATGGTTTGGAAAGGAGAGGTGTCCTTTTGACACTTCTGTTCTTGGACTACTACGGGAATATTATGGGATGTTTCCGGAGATGCCCTCTGGACACCTTCCTAAAGCTGTTGGATGACATATCTAGGATTGTCTAGTAGTGTTTGGCTAGGATGTCCTGTTATGTCAGACCCTAATCGGAGGGGTATTGAGACCGAACGACCCGTGGTAGCAATGGGGATTAATGGGCGCTCAAGACCGGTAACCAACCTGTGAGAGGACAGGAATCACGTTGTGGGGGCCATTTATTGATAGGGTTGCATATGGTTAGACTTGGGCTCACGGGCGCTTAAGACCGGTAACCAACCCGTGAGAGGACGTGAGAGCTTCCCGTTTACCATATGTGGATGATCAATAGGGTTGATGAGTCCATAGTCAGGGACTATGAGGACTCTAGTGTGAAGGATACCGGAAAGGATCGTCAGGGACGAGGAATGGAAGTATCTGGATCTGACTTGATGTAACTAAGTAGAAGACTTGCATTTGGCTAGGTTTTACCTTGACATGCGCCAGTGCTTATACCAAATGGTTGTGAGAGAGTGTGTTGACTTAACCCCTGCCATGGTTTGTCCTGAGGGATGAAGGACCCATTACCAATCGGCTGCTCAAGACCGGTGAAATGATCCGTGAGAGAATCCAAGATATCTTTAATGGTTGAGGATGTGAGTGGACCTTCCTAAAGAAGTACGGTGCTATGACTTAAAGCATGTCTGCCAATAGAGACCAGCATACATAGAGTTAGATTCATTCATTCATTGTTTGTCTCATATCATATTGCATTTATGTTTGTTCTGGAATCCTGCCATTTATGTTATTATGGATTTTTAATCGCCTTACTTGAGTTTCTTTGAAACTCATTCCTTTATTGTACAATGTTGTTAGACTATCCTGCAGTGACCTTGAGTACTATGACGGTCCCTATGAAGAAGCGCAAGGCGAAGAGGCATATCTCCGGGAAGGTGATTGCGGTTACCACAATTACTCTGAAGATCCCGCGAGTGGTTATGCTCCGTACGATGCTTAGTCCGACCATTGAGTGGAAGCGTCCTTGTGCCATTTATGAGATTTACACTTACAAGGATGTTGTCTATAAAGTGGAGAACAATTTAGTTACCCAATGTACTAGCTACTGGAATTAGATTTTGTCTAGTTTATTCTTTTAGAGGTACTTTTCCGCTGGTTGTAGAGTGGGATTTTTGCCTCACTTTACTTATCTGTTTGACACTCTGACTATATCTATTATTCTGATTCATTTATGATTCATTCTTTCTTTATTGGATCTATGGTTTATCTTCCGTACTTTTATTATGATTGTTCATGATTATGTTATTGTTTATGTGGGAGGTTGATCACTCGATACCTGATCTTCGGGCTGTGGATCACACTCTCGGGTATGCCAGATAGGGTACCGGCTGGGAGGGCGTGACAGACTGCTATATGCCCCGATGTGGTACCGCGATGCGTCCTTCAGCTCGGGTTATTGCTCGCATCGTCGGGCGAAATATCATTCCGAAGGCAGGGCACCATAGCAAGGTGTTAGCGATGGAGGCATTGGTTATCTATAGCATGTATGTAAAACCCAGCCCTAACCTTGACCCGGAAACCTTGTTATTTGTAGGTCCAGTGACCCGAAGTAAAGTAAGAAGTCAGCTTTGGGCCATCCCAGTGGAGGACTTGGTGTCTGGCTTTAAATCCATGAGAGTTGATGATGAAATTCTATTTATGGAATCTGAATCTTGATGAAGATCGGATTAGTTGATGGACTTGGAGTGCTCTCTATCGTGGTTTGAAGGCATTTCTACCTATTAGGTAAGTCACTTGATATGTGTGCAAAACCCCTTTAGGATTGGATTTGATCTGGGTCTTCAATTCCCTGTTTTGGAATTGTTGTCTGCATTGGTCGACTGATTGGTCGACTGGACCAGTCGACTGATTGGTCGACTGGACCAGTCGACCAATCCACTCGACCAATGGGTGTTGTCTTTGGCAATTAGGTCTTGCTTGCTCTATTTAAGTCCAATCTCGAGTCTACTTTGTATTTGCTGCCTCCAAACTCTTTGGAACGAACCAAAGACCTCTGCAAGTCATCTCCCTTGCATCCTTGGTGATTTTCTTGACGGATCTTCGTCAAAACTCTTCCTTTTGCATCAAAGGTATGTCTACACTCTCTTCTTCTCCTCCATCTCTGTTTTTCTTTCCTTTTTGAGTTGAGACAGTAGAGGAGATGCTGCATTCTCTGTTGCAAACATCTCTGGACTTGTCTCTCATGATCATCCTAAGGATTAATGGCTAAAACAATGATCTTAACCATGATCATTGCAAGCTTTTGAAGGAATCATGATCAAACCATGATCTAGTCTTTGTTTTACTTTTGATTTGAATTCTGATCTCCTTGGATCTTCTATATTGATCATGTTAGTAGTCAATTGCTATGTTTTCTTTTCATGATCAATGATCTATCAATCTCTAGTTGTTTCCCTTCTACCATACCATGTTTTCTTCATGAATCATGATAGTTACATATATGGTAGGTTTTGTTTCCTTATTTAGATTTATGCTCTTAGGCCTATTTTCTTGAAGATCTAAGTATGCTTTTCATGATACCTTTACCTGAATCAATGATTCATTCTCCTATTGTTCTTGTCTTTGATTTCTATCTTGAATCCTTCAAGATCCATGATTGATCTAATTATGGTAACTTTTTGTTTCCTAATTTGGATCTTGATGACTTGATTTGATTAGTGTTTTGAGATCCCCTATATGTTAGGATACTACTAATGTAGTTTACCCCTTGATTAGTACCCTTTTGAACCACCAAATTCGGATTTTATATCTCAAAACTCTGATTTTATAGGCTACTGTCTGCATTGGTCGACCAATCCACTTGACCAATGAGTACAGCAACTCCAGATTTGGTCTGTTTTGGATGTTTTGGTATCTTTTCTGTTAGGGATCTTTCCTAATATGTTGTATACACTTGTTTAGGACCTTCTTCTCAAGTTTGCCAAGATCTTACTTGATTTCTTAGGATTCCTTTGCGAGTTATAAAAGGTAAGGATGGTTACTTCTTTAACAACATAAATTGCATATCTTAGTTTCTATAATTGAATCTTGTTAAGTTATTTCTTTAATTAGATTCTTATAATGTTATACTACTGTGGTACTGTCTTGATATCAGTAGCATTACTTATTCATATTGAATTGACTCATGTATGATTTACTTACCAGTTATATACAAATTGATTGTAGTTATTGATTTCTTTCCATATATGAAGTTACCATATATGTGATGATATGAATTGATGCATGTGTATGCTTAAGTATGGTTTGGAAAGGAGAGGTGTCCTTTTGACACTTCTGTCCTTGGACTACTACGGGAATATTATGGGATGTTTCCGGAGATGCCCTCTGGACACCTTCCTAAACTGTTGGATGACATATTTAGGACTGTCTAGTAGTGTTTGGCTAAGATGTCCCGTTATGTCAGACCCTAATCGGAGGGGTATTGAGACCGAACGACCCGTGGTAGCAATGGGGATTCATGGGCGCTCAAGACCGGTAACCAACCCGTGAGAGGACAGGAATCACATTGTGGGGGCCATTTATTGGTAGGGTTGCATATGGATAGACTTGAGCTCACGGGCGCTCAAGACCGGTAACCAACCCGTGAGGGGACGTGAGAGCTTCCCGTTTACCATATGTGGATGATCAATAGGGTTGATGAGTCCGTAGTCAGGGACTATGAGGACTCTAGTGTGAAGGATACCGGAAAGGATCGTCAGGGACGAGGAATGGACGTATCTGGATCTGACTTGATGTAACTAAGTAGAAGACTTGCATTTGGCTAGGCTTTACCCTGACATGCGCCGGTACTTAGATCAATGGTGATGTGAGAGAGTGGTGACCTATACCCCCAGCCATGGAATGTCCCGAGGGATGCCGGACCCATTACCAACTGATGATGAGTGATTGAGACCTTCCTAAAGAAGTACGGTGCTATGACTTAAAGCATGTCTGCCAATAGAGACCAGCATATGTAGATTCATTCATTCATTGTTTGTCTCATACCATATTGCATTTATGTTTGTTCTGAAATCCTGCCATTTATGTTATTATGGATTTAACTGCCTTACTGATTTTCTTTGAAACTCATTCCTTTATTGTACAATGTTTGTTAGACTATTCTACAGGTACTGAATATTATGACGGCCCCTATGAAGAAGCGCAAGGAGAAGAGGCATATCTCCAGGAAGGTGATTGCGGTTACAACAATTACACTGAAGATCCCGCGAGTGGTTATGCTCCGTACGATGCTTAGTCCGACCATTGAGTGGAAGCGCCCTTGTGCTGTTTATGAGATTTATACTTATAGGGATGTTGTCTATAAAGTTGAGAACAATTTAGTTACCCATTGTACCTGCTATTGGGATTAGATTCTGTCTTGCTTATTCTCTTTTAGAACTACTTTTCCGCTGGTTGTAGAGTGGGATTTTGCCTCACTTTACTTATCTGATTTAGACACTCTGACTATATCTAGTACTCTGATTTATATATATGATTCATTCTTTCCTTATTTGGATCTATGGTTTATCTTCCGCACTTTTATTATTATTGTTCATGATTATGTTATTGTTTATGTGGGAGGTTGATTACTCGATACCTGATCTTCGGGCTGTGGATCACACTCTCGGGTATGCCAGATAGGGTACCGGCTGGGAGGATGTGACAATGTACACTGGAGTGCAGATTGACTTAGCATACATCATGCAGAACGTCATGATTGATCGGATTGAGTTTCCTGGGGATAGGAACTTGGCTTTCGGTCGACTTTAGACTCGTATTTTTGAGCACTTTGATGTGGACTTGGGGAATACACCAATGATTCAGGGTCGAGACATTGGTGAGGATATCGGTTCATGGTTGATCAGGAAGATGGGGCTTTATGATGCCGTCAGATTAGAGGATGAGGATGACATCAATGATGCATCAGGGGATGATGACTCAGAGGATGAGGGTACTGAGGACGATGATGGTGATGATAGTGGTGATGAGGACGGCGATGAGCCTGGGGAGGATGATGATCAGGGAGATGAGGATCAGGGTCATGATGAGGCTCCGAGACATGAGGAGGTTCCCACTCCACGATTCACTGAGGTCGGAGGTCCATCTCACACGACTTCTGAGGCTCTAGATGTGGTTTCTCATCAGTCATCGATTTATTCTATACTTGAGAGGATCGAAGCTCGACAGGAGATGATGGAATTACACATGTGCACTCTAGGTGAGAGGTTTGCACGACTGGAGGAGGAGTTTAGATCTAGGAGGGATCAGACAGTTCGTCGGAGTCGATCACCTATATAGATAGTACTAGGAATTTTCTTTTATGCTAACTTGGATGTATTTCTTTTCAAACTTGTAGAACTCTCTTATGTGATGAATAAAGATCAGTTACTTTGTTTATATTATTGTGTCTTATTCATGAATCAACTTGTGCTTCATTATTTTGGTTTCTAATCCAGGTTATCTATTATTCACTTCTAAGAGCACTTGAATCACTTTTGGATCTGTGACTCGGAATGTTCCATCATCGTTTCTGTGGTCGGGGTTCCACTTGATCTTGGGCTCTGATACCAATCTGTCACATCCACCCAGTTGGTACCCCATCTGGCATACCCGGGAATGTGATCCACAGTCCAAGGATCAAGAATCGAGGGACCATGCCTCCCACATACACGATAACATAATTATGAACAATAATAATCAAGGTAAAAGCAACTAATACTAAATATCATGAATAAGGTAAGATTCAATAAATCAGAGTGCGGAAAAGCAGATAATATCAAGGTATAAATGTGATCATAAAGGTGAGAGAATGTATGATAATCACCCTCTCAAAGCAACGGAAAAGAAGTATGATTAAGTTAAGTACAATTCCAAGTATCAAAAGATAATCCAAAACAAGTTAATTACATGTCCAATGGTTCCATAAATAGACCAGGGAAATGGGGCACTAAGCTAGGGTTTCTTCTGTCCTAATGATGGTCTCCTCAATGGTGTGGATGAAGAAAGCCCAACTCTGCCGCTCCCGCACTATCGTGGGGCTAACCCTGGTGCGAATAGTAATCCTCCTCGGCACCAACACTCTGATCTTCACCGAAGATACCACTCGGAGGGTAGTATGCGGGATCAAAGTCTGTCTAGAAGGGGGTGCCATCATAATCTTCGGTACTAGAGGATAATCTAAAAACATTAGTACAAAAGGAATGAGCTCGAAGAACTCAGCAAGGTAGTTATTCCATAATTAAAATCATACATATACAAAACATAACATAATGCAATATGATATGAAACATATGATGCAAATATGATTCTAACTCTATGAATGCTAGTCTCTATGGTAGACATGCTTTAAGTCATAGCACCATACTTCTTTGGGTTGTCAGCCACTCCCCCTCAATCATACAAGATATCTTGGGTCTGCCAGGGAAGTTAGGTAAAGTCATCTTAAAAACCATGGTAGGGGAATCGGTCACCGCTCTCTCACATCATCGTTTGGTATAAGTACTTGCGCATGTCACAGTAAAGCCTAGCCCAATGCAAGTCATCTACTCAGTCGTTTCAAGTCAGATCCAGATACGTCCATTCCTCGCCCCCAGCGATTCTTTCCGGTATTCTTCACACTAGAGTCAGCGTAATCCCAAATTACGAACTCATCAACCCTATTGGTCATCCACAAATAGTAAACGGGAAGCTCTCACGTCCTCTCACGGATTGGTTACGGGTCTTATGAGCCCGTGAGCCCAAGTCTAGCTATTTGCAACCCTACCAATAAATGGCCCCTTTCGGGTATCCGTAGCATGGTTTATGTCCCCTACCGGATTGGTTACCGGCCTAGAGCGCCCATCAAACCATACACTACCATGGGTCGTTCGGTCTCAATGCCCTTCCGATTCGGGTCTGACACGACAAGGACAATCCTAGCCACCCAACTAGACAATCCTATGTATGTCATCCAATAACCCGGGAAAGTGTCAATAGGCACCGTCGGAGAACATCCCATACTATTCCCTCCGATGCCCAAGGATAGAAGTGTCAATAGGACACTCCCCAATCCCAAGTTATGCGTAGGCAATCACATATTCAAGTTCAGCATTTCTCATGCATCCAATACATCTTCATAATAAAAGTTAAATCATGATATTGAAATGAATCATCATAGACATAAGTAATCAATAATAATTTAACATGACAATAGTATAAGATTCCGATACTACTGTCCTAACACATGCATAGCAGTCTTAAGACAATTAAAAGAAAGCAAGAGATTCTATTCTTTAAGTAAGAACACAATTCATAAGTTGATGGCCTATATGTTTATGGAGATAACCATCCTTACCTTGGGTTGAGTTGATGATGAATTGAGAATACCAAGAAATGGTCCAAAAGAATTGTTAAAACCCTAAACAAACATCAATAATAAGTTAGAGAAGAAATCGGGAAGATCGGATGTGAAATGGGTCTAAACTGGCTAAAATTGCTGTCAGCAACAACTTTGGTCGATGGTCTTTGGTCGATGGCATCGACCAAAGTGGTCGATCGAAATTCTCTTCGGGACAGAATAGTGGATTTTGGGGGTTTTCATCCGAAATTGGTTTTCCGGGGTTCGGTTCAATCTGAAACTTGGAGGAATGCTTAAGAACAGTATGATGACACTATAAATCAAGAAAATAACAAAATCCAATGGTCTAAATAGAAAGCCCCAATTTGAGCTATCAAGTTCAAGAGACAAGCATCATGGCATGAATTGGGATTGATTGCATTGACATAGAAATAGCATGCAATAGCTAGGGGAACTTATAGAAATTCGATTGGAGTCATATGATAGTGATAAACAGGAACATAACATACCATACAACTCAGTTTTGTACAAAATGGCATGATGTTAATTGGAAAATCAAGGAATACATATGCTAGGCTTGAGATGGGGGCATAGCATCAATAGATGGCTAAGGAAATCATAGGTTAAGCATGAGTGGACACTTGGAGTGATGGTTGCAAGGTTGCAGCACCATCTCCAATGTCTCAACAGCAAGAGAGGAATAGAAAAGAATAGAAAAAGGTAGAATAGAGAGTGGAATAATGATTCATACCTTGTTGTTGAAGATGGAGGCAAGAATCAATGATAAGCAATGTGTTTTTGGTGGAGTATCCTTCACATATGCCTAGGAGTTGCTTTGGGAAGCTCCCCCCACGTTTTCAGGAGTGAAAATGATTGCAATAGGGCTCAAGGCTCGAGGTTATAATAATTAGAAAAGAGAATATTCCATGGAATCATTAACTTGGCTGATTGGGAAACTTTGGTTGATGGTCTTTGGTCGATGGCATCGACCAAAGAGGATCGACCAAAATATTTCTCAGCAGAAAAATAGGTTTAGTTTAGCAACTTCAAGTGGGGTTTTGAAAGGCTATACAAGGTCAAATTGAGTGAGGTTTTCTTCTACAATTCAATCAAGAAGTCTAGTTTCAGGGAATACCTTTGGATTGTGCACGGGAGGTCATTAAGTACTTCAACTAAATCAAACTTCTCTGATGCACAATCTTTCCTTAAACACTGACAATGCATTCAAGCAAGGGGTATCATCGTCAATGTCCATGGGCTCGGTCTCCGCATCATAGTTATCAATTAGAAGGGTCCATAAGTCTCTTCTACCACCGCTTCGGGTCTTCAGGCCTAAATACAACAGTGGATCCGGGTTAAGGTGTAAAACCCAGCCCTAACCTTGACCCGGAAACCTTGTTATTTGTAGGTCCGATGACCCGAAGTAAAGTAAGAAGTCAGCTTTGGGCCATCCCAGTAGAGGACTTGGTGTCTGGCTTTGAATCCATGAAAGTTGATGATGAGGTTCTATTTATGGAAACTGAATCCTGATGAAGATCTAATTAGTTGATGGACTTGGAGTGCTCTCTATCTTGGTTTGAAGGCATTTCTACCTATTAGGTAAGTCACTTGACTTGTGTGCAAAACCCCATTTGAATTGGATTTGATCTGGACCTTCAATTCCCTATTTTGGTCTTGCTGTCAGCATTGGTCGACTGATTGGTCGACTGGGCCAGTCGACCAATCCACTCGACCAATGAGTGCTGTCTTTGGCAATTAGGTTGTTCTTGCTCTATTTAAGTCCAATCTCGAGTCCACTTCGTATTTGCTGCCTCCAAACTCTCTGGAACGAACCAAAGACCTCTGCAAGTCATCTCTCTTGCATCCTTGGTGTTTTCTTGACGGATCTTCGTCGAAACTCTTCTTTTTGCATCAAAAGGTATGTCTACTCTCTCTTCTTCTCCTCCATCTTTGTTTTTCTTTCCTTTTTGAGTTGAGACAGTAGAAGAGATGCTGCATTCTCTGTTGCAAACATCTCTGAACATGTTCTCATGATCATCCTAAGGATTTGAGGCTAGAACAATGATCTTAACCATGATCATTGCAAGCTTTTGAAGGAATCATGATCAAACCATGATCTAATCTCTGTTAAACTTCTAATCTGAATTCTGATCTCTTTGGATCTTCTATGTTGATCATGTTAGTAGTTAATTACTGTGTTTTCTTCCCATGATCCATAATCTATAGATTTCTAGTTGTTCTCTTCTACCATACTATGTGTTCTTCATGATGCATGGTAGTTACATATATGGTAGGTTTTATTTCCTTATTTAGATTTATACTTCTAAGCCTTATTCCATGAAGATTTATGTATGTTTTCATGATACCATTACCGAAAGCAATGATCCATCCTCCTATTGTTCTTGTCTTTGTTTTCTATTTCAAATTCATCAAGATCCATGATTGATTTAATTATGGTAACTTTTTGTTTCCTAATTTGGATCTTGATACCTTGATTGGATTAGTGTTTTGAGGTCCCCTATTTGTTAGAATACTACTGATGTAGTCTACCCCTTGATTAGTACCCTTTTGAACCACCAAATTCGGATTTCATATCTTAAAACTCTGATTTTATAGGCTACTGTCTGCATTGGTCGATCGATTGGTCGACTGGACCACTCGACCAATCCACTCGACCAATGAGTACAGCAACTCCAGATTTGGTCTGTTTCGGATGTTTTGATATCTTTTCTGTTAGGGATCTTTCCTAATATGTTGTATATACTTGTTTAGGACCTTCTTCTCAAGTTTGCCAAGATCTTACTTGATTTCTTAGGATTCCTTTGCGGGTTATAAAAGGTAAGGATGGTTATTTCCTTAATTACATAGATAGCATGAATCTAGTTTCTATATTTGAATATCATTGATATGATTCCCAAATTAGATTCTTACAATGATATACTACTGTTGCATAACTTTGATTACAGTAGCATTATTTATTTATGTTGAATTGATTCATGTATGATTTACTTACCAATTATATACATGTGATTGTACTTATTGATTTCTTTCCATATATGAAGTTACCATATATGTGATGATATGAATTGATGCATGTGTATGCTTAAGTATGGTTTGGAAAGGAGAGGTGTCCTTTCGACACTTCTGTCCTTGGACTACTACGGGAATATTATGGGATGTTTCCGGAGATGCCCTCTGGACACCTTCCTAAACTGTTGGATGACATATCTAGGATTTGTCTAGTAGTGTTTGGCTAGGATGTCCTGTTATGTCGACCCTAATCGGAGGGGTATTGAGACCGAACGACCCGTGGTAGCAATGGGGATTCATGGGCGCTCAAGACCGGTAACCAACCCGTGAGAGGACAGGAATCACATTGTGGGGGCCATTTATTGATAGGGTTGCATATGATTAGACTTGGGCTCACGGGCGCTTAAGACCGGTAACCAACCCGTGAGAGGACGTGAGAGCTTCCCGTTTACCATATGTGGATGATCAATAGGGTTGATGAGTCCGTAGTCAGGGACTATGAGGACTCTAGTGTGAAGGATACCGGAAAGGATCGTCAGGGACGAGGAATGGAAGTATCTGGATCTGACTTGATGTAACTAAGTAGAAGACTTGCATTTGGCTAGGTTTTACCCCCGACATGCGCCAAGACTTATACCAAATGGTTGTGAGAGAGTGTGTTGACTTAACCCCCTGCCATGGTTTGTCCTGAGGGATGAAGGACCCTTTACCAATCGGCTGCTCAAGACCGGTGAAATGATCCGTGAGAGAATCCAAGATATCTTAAATGGTTGAGGATGTGAGTGGACTTTCCTAAAGAAGTACGGTGTTATGACTTAAAGCATGTCTCACAATAGAGACCAAGCATACATAGAGTTAGATTCATTCATTCATTGCTTGTCTCATATCATATTGCATTTATGTTTGTTCCGGAATTCTGCCATTTATGTTATTATGGATTTTTAATCGCCTTATCGAGTTTCTTTGAAACTCATTCCTTTATTGTACAATGTTGTTAGACTATCCTGCAGGTACTGAGTACTATGACGGTCCCTATGAAGAAGCGCAAGGCGAAGAGGCATATCTCCAGGAAGGTTATTGCGGTTACCACAATTACTCTGAAGATTCCGCGGGTGGTTATGCTCCGTACGATGCTTAGTCCGACCATTGAGTGGAAGCGTCCTTGTGCTATTTATGAGATTTACACTTATAAGGATGTTGTCTATAAAGTGGAGAACAATTTAGTTACCCAATGTACTTGTTACTGGGATTAGGTTTTGTCTAGTTTATTCTTTTAGAGCTACTTTTTTGCTGGTTGTAAAGTGGGATTTTTGCCTCACTTTACTTATCTGTTTGATACTCTGATTATATCTATTATTCTGATTCATTTATGATTCATTCTTTCTTTATTGGATCTATGGTTTATCTTCCGCACTTTTATTATGATTGTTCATGATTATGTTATTGTTTATGTGGGAGGTTGATCACTCGATACCTGATCTTCGGGCTGTGGATCACACTCTCGGGTATGCCAGATAGGGTACCGGCTGGGAGGGCGTGACATAAGGTCAGGGTTAGAATAGGGCTAGATATTACACCTTAATCATGTTTACCATCGCACTTGTAGCTTCTATCATTTCTGAACCCAAAATTCTTCTCTCATCAGTTTCGGTCCAACATAGTGGTGTCCTTCAAGTGCTTTGAACATACCCATGCCTATAGTTGATTGATAACTGTTGTTGTCACATCCACCCAGCCGGTACCCTATTTGGCATTCCCGGGAATGTGATCCACAGTCCAAGGATCAAGCATCGAGGGACCATGCCTCCCACATACGCGACAACACAATCATGAACAATAATAATCAAGGTAAAAGCAATAAATAACATATATCATGAATAAGATAAGATCAATAATCAGAGTGTGGAAATAAATGATACCAAGTGTATAAGAGTAATCATAAGAATGTGAAAATCAGTGAAAGTCACTCTCTCAAAGCAGCGGAAAAGTAGAAAATCAAGTTAAGTTACAATCCCATGTTTCAAGAGTAACTCAAAGAAAGTTAATTACATATCCGAAATGTTTAACAATAATCCAAGGAATGGGGCACTAAATAAGGGTTTCTTCTATCCTAATGATCGTCTCCTCATAGGTTTGGACGAAGAAAGCCAAGCACGGCTGCTCCCTCACCATAGTGGGGCTAACCCTGGTACGCAGAATAATCCTCTTCGACACCATAACTTTGATCTTCACCGTAGCTACCACCCGGAGGGTAGTATGAGGGATCAAAGTCCATCTCGTAGAATGAGCCATCAGAGTCTTCAATACCTGCGGGAAAATCTAACAACATTTGCACAAAAGGAATGAGTTCAAAAGAACTCAGCAAGGCAGTTATTCCATAATCCAAAATCATATAAATACAGATCATAACATAATGCAACGAGATATGAGCCATATGATGCAAATATGATTCTAACTCTATGAATGCTAGTCTCTATGGTAGACATGCTTTAAGTCATAACACCATACTTCTTTAGGTAAGTCTCAATCACTCAATACTGGGGGGAATTGGGTCCTGCATCCCTCTCGGACAAATCCATGGTTGGGGTTTCGGTCACCGCTCTCTCACATCACCATTTGGTCTAAGTATTGGCGCCTGTCAAGGTAAAGCCTAGCCCAATGCAAGTCATCTACTCAGTTGTATCAAGTTAGATCTGGATACGTCCATTCCTCCCATCCCGGGATGCTTCACACTAGAGTCACAGATATTACCCACCGGACTCACCAACCCTATTGATCATCCACAAATAGTAGACAGGAAGCTCTCACGTCCTCTCACGGATATACCCACCGATCTTCGAGCACCCGTGAGCCCAAGTCTAGCTATTTGCAACCCTACCAATAAATGGCCCCTTTTGGGTATCCGTAGCATGGTTTATGTCCTCCCCCGGGTTGGTTACCGGTCTAGAGCGCCCATCAAACCATACACTACCACGGGTCGTTTGGTCTCAATAGCCTTCCGATTCGGGTCTGACACGACAAGGACAATCCTAGCCACACAACTAGACAATCCTATGTATGTCATCCAATAACCCGGGAAAGTGTCGATAGGCACCTTCGGAGAACATCCCATACTATTCCCTCCAATGCCCAAGGACATAAGCGTCAATAGGACACTCCCCAATCCCAAGTCATACCTAGGCAATTACATACTCAAGTCCATCATATCTCATACATTTGATACATCATCATGATAAAAGTTAAATCATAACATTGAAATGATCCATCATGAATACAAGTAATAAGAATAATAAATCATTATGACAAGAGTATATGAAATCACAATACTACTGTCCTAAAACATAAATAGCAGTCCTATAATATTCAAAAGCAACTAAGAGACTATGTTCTCTAAGTATAAGCACCAAAACGTAAGTTCATAGCCTATGTGTTTATGGAGATCACCATCCTTACCTTAGGTTGAGTTGATGACAAATCAAGAATTACCAAGTAATGATCCAAAAGTAGTGTTAAGACCCTAAACAAACATAAATCAGAAGTTAGAGAAGCAATCGGGAAGATCGGATGTCGAACGGGTCAAAACTGGCTAAGGTTGTTGTCAGCAACCAATTTGGTCGATGGTCTCGGTGGATGGCATCGACCAAAGAGGATCGACCAAAATGTCTTTGAGCTACATAATGGGTTTTGGGGATTTTGGTCCGAAATTGGTCTTCCAGGGTTCGGATTTATCCGGAACTTGGAGGGATGCTTAAGAACAGTATGAGGACACTACAAATCAAGGAATTAATATAATCCAATGGTCTAAATAGAAAGCCCCAAATAATGAGTTACTAAGTTCAAGAGACAAGCATTATAGCATGGATTGAAATTGATTCAATTGACATTGAAAAGGCATCCATTAGCTAGGGAACTTATAGGAATCTGATTAGGATCATATGCTAGTGATAAACATGTACATAGCATACTATATACCTTAGTTTTGTACAAGAAGGTATGAAGTTAAGAAGAAAATCAAAGAATGCATATGCAAAGTTTGAAATGAGAGCATATCATCAATGGGCAAGTGAGAGGATCATAGGTTAAGCAAGAGTGGACACTTGGAGTGATGGTTGCAAGGTTGTAGCACCATCTCCAAGGTCTCAACAGCAAAAGAGGGATAGAAAAGGATAGAAAAGAATAGAATAGAGAGTGGAAGTGATGAATCATACCTTGTAGTTGTTGATGGAGATAAGGAACAATGATTAACAATGGTTTGGGTGGAATCTTCTTCACAAATGCCTAGGTGGTGCTTTTGGAAGCTCTCCCCACGTTCTCAGGAGTGATAATGATTGCAATAGGGCTCAAAACACGAGGCTAGTATAAATAGAATAGGGAATATTCTAAAGAATCATTAACTTGTTTGTCTGGGAAACTTTGGTCGGTGGTCTTTGGTCGATGGCATCGACCAAAGAGGATCGACCAAACTAGAATTCAACAGAAAATCAGGTTTAGTTCAGCAACTTCGGGAAGGGATTTGGAAGGCTATACAGGGTCAAATTGAATGGGGTTTTCTTCTAAAATTCAATCAAGAAGTCTAGTTTCGGGAAATACCTTCGGATTGTGCACAGGAGTCCATTAGGTACTTCAACTAAATCACTCTCCTTCGATGCGCAGATTCTCGCTAAACACCGACAATGTACTCAAGTAAGGGGTATCATCGTCAATGTCCATGGGCTCGGACTCCGACTCACAATTATCAATCAAAAGGGTCCACAAGTCTCTTCTACCACCACTTTAGGTCTTCGGACCTATAAACAATAGTGGATCCGGGTTAGGGTCAGGGTTAGGATAGGGCTGGATTTTACAGTTGTTATAGGAAAACTCAACCACTGCTAGGTGTTCATCCCAATTTCCTTCCATATCCACCATACAAGATTTGAGCATATCTTCCAAAGGATAAATTATCCGCTCAGACTGTCCATTTGTCTGTGGATGATGAGTTGTACTCAATCTCAATTGGGTTCCCAAAGCTTTCTGCAAACTGTTCCAAAATCTTGAGGTGAACCTAGGATCTCTGTTAGACACAATACTCATTGGAACACCATGTAGATGCACTACATTGTCCACATATAGTCTCGCTAACTTATCCATAATGTAAGTAATCTTCATAGGAATGAAATGGGTTGATTTAGTCAATCTATCAATGATCACCCATATTGTATCATTCTCTTTGCTGGTCCGAGGCAAGTTAGTGACAAAATCCATAATGATATCTTCCCACTTCCAACTAAGAACAGGAAGAGGTTGCAGTAGTCCAAATGGCATTTTTCGAACTACTTTCACACGTTGACAAGTGTCACACTTCGCCACAAAATCTTCTATGTGGTTCTTCAAACCAATTCACCAAAAAATGTTCTCTCAGATATCTATACATCTTTGTACTTCTTGGATGCACTGTGAAAATTGACTGATGTGCTTCTTTCAAAAGCTCTTTCTTAATTTCTTCAACTGCTGGCACACATAGTCTTCCTCTAAAAGTCAATGCATCGTCGGTAGACATATAGAAATCGGGTTCCACATCAGGATTAGAAGAAATCTTCTCAATTTTCTCCTTCAATTCCAGATTTGAACCTTGTAATGCAATTATCCTGTCTCTCAAGGTGGATCTTACTATCATGGATGCAAGTATCACTTTAGATCCTTCTGGACAATTTCCAGACCAAGTTCCAAAATAGAAAATAACAGTGGTTTGCTCAAAGCGTTCAAATCAAATTCTTCTTGCTTACTTTTCTTGCTAAAAGCATCAGCAACCACATGGCTTTTCCATGATGATATTGGATGTCGCAATCATAATCCTTTACCAACTCCAACCATCTTCTTTGCTGCATATTCAACTCCTTCTGAGTGAAGTAGTACTTCAAACTCTTATGATCAGTGTAGATGTCAATTCTTTCTCTAGATAGTGATGCCAAATCTTTAAAGCAAACACTACAAATGCTAACTCCAAATCATGAGTAGGGTAGTTTTGCTCATAGTCCTTCAATTTCCTTGAGGCATACGCCACTACTTTGCCATGTTGCATCAGAATGCAACCCAAACCAATCTTTGATGCATTGGTGTAGCCTGTCAAACCGCCAAAGTCATATGGTATAGTTAACACTGGGGCACTTGTCAATCTATTATTCAGTTCTTGAAAATTCTTCTCACACGCATCAGTCTAGACAAACTTCTCTCCCTTTCCAGTAAGCTTAGGCATAGGGGCAACTAACCTAGACAAGTTCTCTATAAACCTTCGGTAGTAACCTGCCATTCCAAGGAAACTTCTTATTTTGGTCACAAGCCTTGGTCTATCCCAATCTGCAACTGCTTTAACTTTATCAGGATCAACACGTATTCCTTCAGTTGAAACTACATACCCTAGGAAAACTACCTTTGGTAACCAAAAGTCACACTTGCTAAACTTAGCAAAAAGTTGCTTCTCTCTTAATCTTTGCAAGGTGAAATGAAGATGCTTCACATGTTCCTCTTCATTCTTCGAGTAAATCAAAATATCATCGATGAACACAATTACAAATTTATCCAAAACATCGTGAAATACTTGGTTCATCAAGTCCATAAAAACTGCATGAGCATTTGTCAAACCAAAAGGCATAACCTTAAACTCATAGTGACCATACCATGTTCTAAAAGTTGTCTTGCAAAATATCATTAGACTTTACTCTAAGCTAATGATATCCAGACCTCAAATCTATCTTCAAAAACACTGCTACACCTTTCAACTAATCAAAGAGATCATAAATTCTGGGCAGCGAATACTTGTTCTTGATGGTCAACTTGTTTAGTTCCCGATGGTCAATGCATAGACGCATGCTACCATCCTTCTTCTTCACAAATAGAACCAGACCTCCCCAAGGCAATACACTGGGTTGAATAAAACCTTTTTCTAAGAGCTCGTTCAGTTGGTTCTGTAGTTCCTTCAATTCGATAGGTGCCATTCTATACGGAGCTTTTGATACTGGGGTGGCTTTTGGGATCAACTCTATGGTAAACTCTAGCTCTATTTCCGGAGGCAACCTGACAAATCTTCTAGAAAAACATCCATGAAGTCATTCACCACCTTCACTTCCTCAAGCTCTTTTCCTTCTCGTTCTCACTTCCAAATGAAGCATTAAGTGATGCACTTTCTACCAATGCATTCACTTGCATCACCGCAATCAAAGTTTTCCTGCTAAGTCTTCCTTGATTACCTTGAAATTCAAAGACTGAATTTCCTTCAATATGAAATTGTACTCTTCTCAAAGAACAAAAGATAACTGCTTTGTGAGCAGTCAACCAATCCATTCCCAAAATCACATCAAAATCCTTCATATCTAAGAGTACCAAATCGGCTTCCAAATTTCTTCCACAAATAAAAATAGGGCAAGCTTCAACTACTTGATCTAACTGTACTATTGATCTAGTAGGTGTACTTGTAAAATCCAGTCCAAACCTAGCCAGGACACCTTATCTGTTTTGGGTGAAGAAGGGCTTATTTAATGTTTGACCTAGAGTTGGACCTTAAGTACCATGTTGTTATCCTTGGAAGGTCTTAAGAAGTCTTTGTGGGCCATCTCAGTAGAAGACATGGTATTTGATCCTGAAACCCATGGATATTGATGATAGTGTTTCCTTATGGAAACCTTACTTGATTTGGAGTTAAAGTGCCCATTGATGTAGAAGAACTTGGTTGATGGGCCTAAAGCCTAGTTGGACTTGGTTTGAAGACATCCCTCCATACTAGGTAAGTATTATGATGTGTTGAACAAAGCCCATCCAAAAATATTGAAGTTAGGCCCATTAAATCTCTATTAAAATATTGAAGTTAGGCCCATTAAATCCCTATTTTTGAGCAATCTGCCCAAGCAAGGGCAATTTGGTAAATTTATGTTTTTAGGGTTTTTAAAAGCTTTATTTATTGGAAATTCGTGGTAAACAATCCCACTAGGTTTCTAAGTCTCTAGAGAACGTGGAAAGGACCTTAGAACCTCTTCCTTGGCAACCAATCAACCAACAGGGGCAATTTGGTGAAATCCTAGAAATTTAGGGACTTCTTATGCTATTTAAAGGGGGGGGGGAACTCCATGTTTTTCACTCACAATGAGTTCTAAGCCTTTGGAGAACGTGGGAGGAGCCCTAGAACCTCTCCTCCAAAGCTAAGGAGATCCTGAAGCATCCGTTCGAGTTTCTTCATCGGTTCTTCTTCTAAAAGTTTAGTAATCGATTCGTTTCTTCTTTGATTTGTTCTTTCTTCTATACTTCTGATCTCCTGACTATGAGAAAGGTATTACACTACTGTAATGGCCTCTTCTCTAATTCTATTAGCCTTAGAGTGAATCCCCCAATTCACTCTATGTTCTTGAAGCCATATGGCGATGATTCTTGAAATTGACTTTACCCATGATTTTGATCACTCCCTCATTATTATTCTACTGATTTTGGTGATTGTGGGAAAGGTCTCACATCAGTGCTACAACATTTCCTTCTATCCCCATGATTGTTAGGCTGATTCCCTCTTTCCCCCATCCTTGCCAAACAAAAGTAGGGGTTATTCTATGAGAGCTGATTTTGGTAGATCTTTTCCAAAGCCATTCTTGATTTTGAAATACTAATGAGATGTTTCCCTTATCTATCTTAGGTGATTTGTGAGAGTCCAAATTGGGTACTCTCATGAGCAGTAACCAATTAGGGAAAAACCTAATCCTCCTCTAAATTATTGGATCCTCCCTAAGACTTTCTTTATCTTTATTCCCTAGGGTAAATCTTTATTCTCCCTAGTCTTCCAGTGGGATATTAGAATTTCTTTCCTTTGACTTTATTTACATTGTTTCCTCTTATTGTTAGACCTTTCCAATACCTTCTTGATTTTAAAATACTATTCTTTATTTCTTAGAGTGAAACCTCCATTCTGTAAAATCCGGCCTTATACTAACCCTGACTCGGCCCGGATTTTATACTGTTGCAAGTCCGAAGACCCAAAGTGGTGGTAGAAGAGACTTGTGGGCCCTCTTAGTTGAAGATTCGATGCTTGGTCCAGAGCCTATGGACATTGACAATGATGCCCCTTACCTGAGCACATTGTCAGTGTTGAGTGATCTGCGCATCGATGAAGATTGAATTAGTTGAAGCACTTATTGGACCCCCGTGATCAATCTGAAGGTAGTTCTTGAAACTAGACTTTTTGATTGACTTGTAGGAGAAAACCCAACTCAATTCGGATCTGTCTGGCCTTCCAATTCCCTGTTCTAAGTTGATGTCATGCCTCGGTCGACTAACAGTCGACCAGCAATAATGGAATTCGAATTTTTACAAAATCACTTCCCATTTTGCCCCTACCTTTTTGGAACTCGTGAATGAGGACCTAAGCTAATCATTTGCGCTCCAGAGCATGAAGTTGGACACTCTCTTGGGCTTTTCTTGGTGTTTAGGAAGATTTTTGACTCCAATCATTAGTATTGCACATCAATCATCAACTCAAGGTATGATTCCTTCTATTCTTCTTCTAATCTATTCATTTTCTACCAAATTATGATCTTAAGACCATGGTTGAAGTGCTACAACCTTGCAAACACTTAACCACGAGTTTTCCCCATTCAATCCCATGATTAGCACCCCTTTCTTGCTATGTTATGATTCAATTAGGATTGCTTACATTTCATTACTTTGATTCTTTCCATTTCAACCTTGTCTTGATTCAAAATTGATATGTAAATGCATGATAGGTCTAGATTACTATGAATTCAAGATTCTAATTTGATTCTTACCCATTCACTTAATTGATTCCCATCATTCTTTACAATTTCAATCAATTCCAATTCGATTATTGATATTTATCATATTTGGGTATTTTTAATTGGACCGTTGGATCGTCATGAAACTTAGTGTGTAGTATCCTCATATTGTTATAATCATGTCCTTCAAATTTCATGTCGATCGGAGCACCGGAAGGTCAATTTCAGATCAAGTTTTCATTTCTGCCAATGGTTAACAAGTCTTGGTCGATTGACAGTCGACCAAGCCAGTCAACCAAGATATGATAACATCCCTGTACTTGGCCGAATTGATTCGTTTGACCCCCGATTCGATTCTTTTCTTCTCTGATGTTACTTGTATGTTGTCTAGGGTACCAACACTGATTTTGGGACTATCCTTGGTGATCATTGATTTTATTTACGACTCGATTAAGGTAAGGACGGTCGTTAACTCAAGTACATTGATTATGTGATCATGTTTATACCTTGAGAATTTGGTAAATATATTTCCTAGGTGTACTCCTTTACTATGCATGACTTTTATATACATTCTTGTCAGTAATAGTATGTTACATGTCATTTGGAATATCATCTTTAATTATACTTCATGATTTCGTATATGATCAATCATGTTATGATATGTCCTTGTTTATATGATATATTATTGATTGTGAACGATATGATGAGATTGAGCTTGTGATTGACTACGTATGACTTGGGATTGGGAAGTGTCCTTCTGACACTTCTGTCCTTGGACATCGGAGGGAATAGTATGGGATATTCTCCGAAGGTGTCCATAGACACTTTCCCAGGTTATTGGATGACATACATAGGATTGTCTAGGTGTATGGCTAGGATTTTCCTTGTTGTATCAGACCTGAATCGGAAGGGTATTGAGACTGAATGACCCGTGGTTGAGTATGGTTGATGGGCTCTCAAGACCGGTATCCACTCTGTGAGAGGACTTGAACCATACTGCGGATACCCGAAAGGGGCCATTTATTGGTAGGGTTGCAAATGGATAGACCTGGGCTCACGGGCGTTCAAGACCGGTAACCAACCTGTGAGAAGATGTGAGAGCTTCCCGTTTACCATTTCTGGATGACCAATAGGGTTGATGAGTCCGTAGTCCGAGTTGGTCGGTGCCATAGGATACGCGGACCCTAGTGTGAAGGATACGAAACCGAGTTGGTCGGTGCCATAGGGAAAGTATCCGGATCTGACATGATACGACTGAGTAGATGACTTGCATTGGGCTAGGCTATGCCGTGACATGCGCCAGTACTTATACCAATGGTGATGTGAGAGAGTGGTGACTTAACCCCCAGCCATGGTTTGATGAGGACTTTACCAAATTACCCCGGTAGACCTAAGATATCTTGTATGATTGAGGGTGAGTGACAGACGACCTAAAGAAGTATGGTGCTATGGCTTAAAGCATGTCTACCTTAGAGACTAGCATACTTAGGGTTAAAATCATATATCATCATTGTCTCATATCATATTGCATCATATCATGAATTGTATCGGATGGACTGTGTATTATGAAACGACTTGCCTTGCTGGGTTCTTTTGAACTCATTCGTTTCGTGCAATTTGTTAGATTATCCTGCAGGTGTAAACGACTCTGATGGCGCACTCTACGACCCGAGCTATGATCCCGCATACTACCCTTCGGGTGATGGCTACGATGAGAGTCAGGATTATAGTGCCAAGGAGGATTATGGTTCGTACCAGGGTTAGCCCTACCATGGTGAGGGAGCGGCCACGCTGGGTTCACTTCATCCACACTTACGAAGAAACATTCATTAGGATAGAAGAAACCTTTGCGTAGTGCCCCATTTCCCTGGATGACTGTAAAACTTATGGATATATTGTCTTTAACTCTGATGGAATTACTCTTAATATTGTTTGTAATTAAGTTTGAATAACCACTTTTCCGCTATTTTGAAGGGGTGACTTCTGATCACTCTTTCCCCTTGAGATTACTTTTATGAGAAGTTGATACTTGATATTTCCACACTCTGATTGATTATCTTTTATTATTCATTTGATCTGTTTATTGCTTACTTTAAACATTGATTATATTGTTCATGATTATGTTATCGTGTATGTGGGAGGCATGGCCGCTCGATCTGGATCTTCGGGTTGTGGATCACATCCCGGGTATGCCAGATAGTATATCGGCTGGGTGGATGTGACAGAGTGGTATCAGAGCCCAAGATCAAGTAAAGCCCCAACCACAGAAACGATAACGGAACATTCCGAGTCACAGATCCAAGGTGACTCAATTATTCTTAGAAGTGAATAATAGATAACTCGGACTAGAAACCCGATTAATGAAGCATAAGTGAATTGTTGAATAACGTACAATAATTATAATTTAACAATCATCACTTAATAAAACAAAAAAGTAAAGTGTATAATGCACAATAATAGATGAAACAAAAATAACTTTCATTAACTTAAATAAGTTTTACAACGGATTACATATGTGAAACATAAACTGAAATCCTAGTACAATCTGTCTATCTAGGAGATCGTCGTCGATCTCTGGGTGCTCGGACATCCTCAGTGATCTGAGTGAGCTGAGACTGTATCTGATCCCTGTCTGGACTCTATCTGTGCAAGCCTCACCTCCAGCCTCTCATACATATGCGACTGACTCGCCTCCATCCTTTCATATATCTGAGTCTGCCTGGCTCCTAACCTCTCAAACAACTGCTTTTGTCTGACCCCCATTCTCTCCATCATGGAAGTCATAGACAGCATCTGAGCATGCAGATCCGGTGCCTCTAGTGCAGCCTGTGATGGACACCCAGCCTCAAACTGTGGCGCATGAATCTCTTGATCATTGGGACCGACCTCCTGCATGCCTATGTCATCCCCAGCCTGTTCCTCTGCTGGAATATCCTCATCATCATCCTCGGACTCCAAGTCATCCCCTAGACTGGGAGACCTGGCTACTCGATCTAAATGCATCAATCCAATAGTCCTCGTACCGATGGAATATCCCGCACCTCCAACAACTCTCTCCTCACCATCCAAGTCTACTCCAAAATACCTAAAGATGCGTGTCAATAAGATCCCAAAGAAAAGGTTCCTAACACCCGGATGCGTGACAACCTCGATCATAACATTATGTATGATATAAGCCAGATCGATCTCGAATCCCATGTAGATCCAATAGATGAGCAAGGCATCCATCACTGTAACCACATGATGATGTCCCACTCTCGGTATGATGTTCCTCCCTACAATCCGCCCAATGACTCTAGCCGATGGAATCATCTCACCATTGTTCCTAGGCTGATAACACCTATCATCATTCCAAAGTGTCATGCATACCTTGTACAACTCATATGGAAGCATATGTCGGCTGAAATCCTCCCCTACTGATATCCACACACATGCATGTGGACAATGTGGAACCCCGAGAATCTCTGCTAGTGTACAAGTAGTAAATCTAATCTGAGTCTCTCTGATCTGACTCGATATCACTAACTCCATCTGATCAGCTAGACCCTCCACAAAAGAAGTCAAGTTGCTGTAAAACAGCCGAACTAACTTTGGGTACACTGGTAAATCCTCAATAAGTAGGTGTGTCCATCCCAAAGTATCGAACCTCTCCCCGATCCGAAATGTCGTCAACTCTCCAACTCGAAATGGTCGACCATACTCTATGTGACAATGTCCAAAGTATACATCGTAGAGGAACTCAGCCAATGGTTTAACGAAGCGGTGTCGATCAATCACCTCCGCTCGTGGCAGCAAAGACACCTAACCTCTACCTCTCCTGGCTCCTACTACCCTACCTCGAGCTCGACCACCTCGTCCTCATCTCTCCATAGTGTATAAATACCTATAGAGAAGATCAACAAGTCAATGTTAGAAGATTACTCAAAATTGGACATGAAGGGCGTTTTCGTAATTTTTTGGAAATTTTCAAATTTGGGGAAAATTCAAATCGAATATACTGACATATGCACAATACTTAGAATTGCGTGATTATGAAGTTTGTTGGAAGAAAACCGGTCGAAATTGCATCCTAAAGTTGAAAATTCAGCAAGCTAGAAAAGAGGAATTTCGACGTTTAGGCTAAATTTGGGGATTTTTGATTGTTGAAATCGATTGAAACGAATTGCATAGTAATGTGTAGCATGTCATTTGGATTGTGTAGCATCAAATTTGGTATTAGCGGTTTGGGAGAAATCGAAGTTTAACTAAATTTTGGAAATTTTCGGCTACATTAGCGAGAACAAGTTGAGATTTTGTGTTTGCTTGATGTTTAAGCATTGTTGTTGCATGTAAACTATGTGATTATGTTTCTAAGCATGCATGAACATGTTTCTAACTTAGAACACCAAGTTTAACATGGTATTTTGAGAAATCTAAGTGAAGAAATCAATTGAGTAAGATGATAAATAGTAAATTCCTTACTTGATTGAGTAATAGTTGTTGTGTTTATGTTGTGGAAACCTCAAACCACTTGGAATCTACTTAGAAATGTTTGCTAATGTGTTCTTCAGAGCCCCTCCACAAGGAAAACGAGTTAGAAGTGAGAAATGAAGTGGAAATGAAGTTTAAAAGCCTGATTTTTCGTTACTGTTGAGCTTGGTCGACTGACAGTCGACCAAGGCTATTAAAAGTGAGAAAAATTGGATTTTTGGTGAAATTTTGGATTTTGACCAATGTTTTATTATTTGCTTATTATGTTGATGAACCTATGTATTAATTGAGCATTTTAATCATATGGTCAAATGAGTTTTGATGAATCTTCGTGTCTCGATGTGATCGATTTTCTTTTGCAGAATGGTTCTACTGAGAAATCGTCTTGTCGGCTCCGGTAGTACCAGTAACGATTTTCTTATGCTTCATTGGTTAAGTTTATAATTCAAGTGTTCTATTATTCACTTCTAAGAGTAGAGGAGTCATTTCAGATCTATGACTCAGGAATGTTCCGTTATTGTTTTCTGTGGTTAGGATTTCCTTGAACTTTGGGCTCTGATACCACTATGTCGCATCCACCCAGCCGGTACCCTACCTGGCATACCCGAGTGTGTGATCCAAAGCCCCGAAGATCAAGTATCGAGGTAATCAATGTGAAACCCAGCCCTGACCCTAATCCGGAAACTCTGTTTATTGTAGGTCCAGTGACCTGAAGTAAGGCAAGAAGTCATCTTTGGGCCATTTCTGTTGAAGACTTGATGGCTGGATTGGAATCCATGAGTGTTGATGCTAGTGTCCCAATGGTGGAAACTGCACCCGGATGAAGATTGGATTAGTTGATGGTCTTGGAGTGGTCTCTGTATTGATTCAAAGGCATTTCTAACTCCTAGGTATGTCACTCTAGAGGTGTGCAAAACCCCTTGATGTTTGGACTTGATCTGAGCCTTCAATTCCCTGTTTTGAAGTTGCTGTCTTGATTGGTCGACTCATTGGTCGATTGGACCAATCGACCAATCAATTGACCAATTGATTCTGTTTTTGAAATTTGAATCCTGTCTCTTCTATTTAAGTCTAATCTCGGGAATACTCCGCCTCCTCTGCCTCCTAAGCCTCTGGAACAAGTTAGAACCCTAATCTAACCCATTCCCTTGCATTCTTTGGTGATCTCTTACAAAGACTTGAAGAATTCTTCATCTTTCTATGGCAAAGGTATGATCTCACTCACTCTCTCTTCTATCTCTGATTTTCTTTCTTTTATTCTGTTTTTCATTGAGATCAGAAAGATGATGAAGCATTCTTGTAATCATCAATTCTCTGATCTCACCATATTCTATAAGACTCATGATCATCATCATGTTCTTAAACCCTACCTATTGAATTCTTGAAAACCTAACCCTAATCCTTTGAAAACCCTAACCTGTGTGATTGTCTGGAGAACTTTTGGTAACCTACCTTGTGAAAGGGAAATCCTTTTTGGGTGACCTTGTGTTAACCTAAAACTTAATCATCTATACTTTCCTGTTTTGATTTGTCTTTGTTCATTCAGATCTCACAATTATTTGTCCAGGGAGCCAAAAGGGTGAAACCCTAATTCTCTTGGATTAAACCCAGAAATCCCCTAGTTGATCATGTTAACCCAATTATTATGTTTTCTTTACTAGATCTGAATTCTTTCATATCCTAGTTCATTATCTTTAATCTTTCTATTTTTCCCTCCTAACCTATGTTTAACCTAATTAGGTTAACCTCATGATTTCTAGGTTGTAACTTGAGAACTTGTTTTGAGTTATGAATTGATATCCTCTATACTCTAGAATACTACCATGATAATTCCCCTCTTAATTGTACCCTTTTGAACCATCGAATTCGGTTCTGGATTCTCAAAATTCAGATTCTTGCAGGCCACTGTATGCATTGGTCGACTGGTCCAGCAGACCAATCAATCGACCATTGAGTACAGCAACCTCAATCTTGGTCTGTTTCGATTGATTTATGATCTTTTCCTTTATGCATCTTTCCTAACATGTTGTGTGCACTTGTTTAGGACTGTCTTCTCAGGTTTAGTCAAGATCATACTTGATTCTTTAAGATCCCATCCAAGTTAGAAGGTAAGAATAGCTAATTCCTTAACTACATAGATTGCTTGTTCTCTGGTTTCTACTTTGTGGAACTATGAGATTACTTACAGTTATTATAATTTAATTCTGATCTCCTACTGTGGAAATAGTAGCACTTGTTTATATCATTTTTTTTCATTATTTATGTTATATGAATTACCTATTACTGCTTAATTCGATGTTGCTTTTACATTCTCTTTTATATGATGAACTACTGGTTGTGTATGTCATGACTGATCTAAGAATGTGTTTGCTTAAGTTTGGTTTGGGATTGGGAAGTGTCCTTTTGACACTTCTGTCCTTGGACATTATCGGAAATAGTATGGGATGTTTCCGGGGTTGCCCATCGACGCTTTCCCGAATCAATGATTGTCATACCTAGGGATGTCTAGTGGTGTTTGGCTAGGATACACCCCTGTTATATCAGACCCGATCCAGAAGGGTATTGAGACCGAACGACCCATGGTAGCAATGGGGATTCACGGGCGCTCAAGACTGGTGAAATGATTCGTGAGAGGACGGGAATCACATTGTGGGGGCCATTTATTGGAGGGTTGCATATGGCTAGACTTGGGCTCATGGGCGCTCAAGACCGGTGAAATGATCCATGAGGGGACATGAGAGCTTCCCGTTTACCATATGTGGATAACCAATAGGGTTGATGAGTTCGGTGAGTAATATCCGTGACTCTAGTGGAAAGGATACCGGAAAGGATCGCCCGGGGCGAGGAATGGAAGTATCTGGACCTGAGTTGATGTAACTGAGTAGATGACTTGCATTGGGCTAGGTTTTTCCTTGACATGCGCCACTACTTATGCCAAATGGTTGTGAGAGAGTGTGTTGACTTAACCCCCTGCCATGGTTTGTCTTGAGGGATGAAGGACCCATTACCAACCCGCTGCCCAAGATACCTTAAATGGGTGAGGGAACCCAAGATATCTTTTATGGTTGAGGGTGTGAGCGGACCTTCCCAAAGAAGTACGGTGCTATGACATAAAGCATGTCTGCCATAGAGACCAGCATACATAGAGTTAGATGCATACATACATTACTTGTTTCATACTGCATTGCATCATGTTATGTTTTGCCACATGTTATATATGATGTTATGGATTAACTACCTTATTGAGTTTCTCCAAAACTCAACCCTGTCATATATTTCTTTTTGTTAGATTATCCTGTAGGTACAGAATATTATGACGAGCAGTACAGCGAAGCACAAGCTGATGAAAGCGTATTACACGCAAAGTGCTAGCAACGATCAAGATTACTTTGATGATCCCCCGGCGGATCAAGCTGCGTACTACTTTTGAGAACGGCATAGAGTTAGAACGGATTCATTGGATTGATGAAATCCATACTTATGAAGACGTTATCTATAAACTTGAAGACGCTTGATCTTAGTTTATTTCTTAGTACATTTGTTTTAGTTGTAAGCCCTTTTGATTTTCATACTACGTTCCGCTATTTTGGTAAAGTGAGTTTCTGCCTCACTTCACTCCTTTTTGATATCATTGGATATCTAGTATCTTTCCGCACTCTGATTATACTGATTGTTCATTTCTTGTTTTGAACCTTGTTTATAATATTAAACCTTGATTTATTTCTATTTATGATTATGTTATTGTATATGTGGGAGGATGATTTCCTCAATACTTGTTCTTCGGGGCTGTGGATCACACTCTCGGGTATGCCAGTTAGGGTACTGGCTGGGAGGATGTGACAATCAACCTCCCACATAGACAATAATATAATCATGAATATAAATAATCAATGTGCAAAAGATAAACAAAAGATCCAAATAAGGAAAGAATAAATCATATATCATCAGAGTACGAAAGACAATCAGAATGTCTAAATCAATAAAGTAAATTGAAGAGGAATCCCACTCTACAACCAACGGAAAAGTAGTACTAAAAGAAAACGAAAAGGAATGAAAACTAATCCCAATAGCAGGTACAATAAGTAACTAAATTGTTCTCAATCTTATAGACAACATCTCTATAAGTATAAATCTCAAAAATGGCGCAAGGGCACTTCCACTCTATGGTCGGACTAAGCATCGTACGTAGCATAACCACCCGCAGAATCTTCATTGCAATTGTCGTAACCGCAATCACCTTCCTGGAGATATGCCTCTTCTCCTTGTGCTTCTTCATACAAACAGTCATGATACTCAGAACCTGTAGAGAAATCTAACAATACATTGTACAAAAGGAATGAGTTTCAAAGAAACCCAGTAAGGCAGTTAATCCATAACAACATAAATGGCAGGATTTCAAAGCAGAGTAAAATGCTATATGATATGAAACACATGATGCAATATGATTCTAACTCTATGTATGTTGGTCTCTATTGGTAGACATGCTTTAAGTCATAGCACCGTACTTCTTTAGGAAGGTCTCATCACACAACGCCTTTTGGTAGTGGGTCCGGCATCCCTCGAGAAATTCCATGTTTGGGGGTTAAGTCACCACTCTCTCATATCACCATTGGTCTAAGTACTGGCACATGTCAGGGTCAAAGCCTAGCCAAATGCAAGTCTCCTACTTAGTTACATCAAGTCAGATCCAGATACGTCCATTCCTTGCCCCTGGCGATCCTTTCCGGCATCCTTCACACCAGAGTCCTCATATTCCCTGACTACGGACTCATCAACCCTATCGGTCATCCACATATGGTAAACGGGAAGCTCTCACATCCCCTCAAGGGTTGGTTACCGGTCTTGAGCGCTCGTGAGCCCAAGTCTATCCATATGCAACCCTACCAATAAATGGCCCCCACAATGTGATTCTTGTCCTCTCATGGATTGGTTACCGGTCTTGAGCGCCCATGAATCCCCATTGCTACCATGGGTCGTTCGGTCTCAATACCCCTCCAATTAGGGTTTGACATAACAGGACATCCTAGCCAAACACTACTATACCGCCCTAATTATGTCATCCAACATTTTAGGAAGGTGTCTAAAGGGCATCTCCGGAAACATCCCATAACATTCCCGTAGTTGTCCAAGGACATAAGTTTCAAAAGGACACCTCCCCTTTCCAAACCATACTTAATCATTCACAAACATAATTCCATCATGTCACATATATGGTAACTTCTTTTATGGAAAGAAATCAATAATAACATCCAACTTGCATATATTTGGTAAGTAAATCATACATGAATCAATTAACATAAAAAAGTAATGCTACTGTAGTTCAAAGTAATTGCATCAGTAGTATATCATTGTAAGAATCTAGTTAAGGAAAGAAATCAATGATATTCAAATATAGAAACTAGATCATGCAATCATGTAATTAAGGAAATAACCATCCTTACCTTATATATCTCGCAAAGGATCTTAGGGAATCAAGTAAGACCTTGACTAAACTTGGGAAGAAAGTCCTAAACAAGTGTATATAACATATTAGGAAAGATACTTAAAAGGAAAGATATCAAAACATCCAAAACAGACCAAATATGAGGTTGTTCTACTCATTGGTCGATTGAATTGGTCTACTGCCTCAGTCGACCAATGAGTCGACCAACAGAGACAATGGCCTTCAAAAATCAGAGTTTTTAGAATATAAAACCGAATTTGGTGGTTCAAAAGGGTACTAAACAAGAGGGAAACTACAATGATAGTATATTAGTATATAGAGGACTCCAAAACACTAATCAAATCAAGTCTTCAAGTTACAAATTAGGAAACAAAAAGTTACCATAATTAGATCAATCATGGTTCTTGAAGAATTCATAGTAAAAATCATGAACAAGAACAATAAGATGATGGATCACTGTTTGTGATAAAGGAATCATGAAAAACATGCATAGATCTTCAAGAAAATTAGATATAAGACTGAAGGACATCAATCTAAATAAGGAAAGCGAATGAATACAAGCTTTCCTTCAAAAGCGAGTGATGAGCTTGATGAAGATCATCCACCAAGCTTTAGATCCTTAGGAAAAGAGAGGGAAAGAGTATTGTGATGGTTGGAACAGAGATACAACATCACTACTACTGTCCTCAATCAGAAAAGGAAATAAAAATAATGAAGAATCAAAGATGAAACATAGAAGAGGGTGATCACATACCTTTTTGTGTAAAAGCACAAGTTTTGACGAAGATCCGTCAAGATGATCACCAAGGATGCAAAGGAGATGACTTGCAGAGGGCTCTGGTACGTTCCAAAGAGTTTGGAGGCAGAAAATATGAAGTAGACTCGAGATTGGACTTAAATAGAGCAAGCAAAGACCTCATTAGCAAAATCAGATCTCATTGGTCGACTGGCCTAGTCGACCAATGAGCCGACCAATCGAACAAGCAAGTCCAAAATAGGGAAATGAAGGCTCAGATCAAATCCAAACATAAAGGGGTTTTGCACACACAATAAGTGACTTACCTAGTAGGTAGAAATGCCTTTGAACCAAGCCAGAGAATACTCCAAGTCTATCAACTAATTCCATCTTCAACAGGGTGCAGCTTCCATAAATGGAACACTGACATCAACACTCATGGATTCCAAGCCAGCCACCAAGTCTTCCACTAGAATGGAAAATAGCTAACTTCCTGCTTTACTTCGGGTTGTCGGTCCTACAAACAATAGGGTTTCCGGGTCAAGGTTAGGGCTGGGTTTCACATTCTCCCCCCCTTAAAGAAATTTCGTCCTCGAAATTGAAAGCGTACCTGAGCTTCCAAAGAGGTGAGGAAACTTCTCTTTCATGTCTTCTTCCTTCTCCCAAGAAGCTTCTGCAGGGGTATGGTTCTTCCACCGAATCTTCACCAAAGGAGTGGTGCGATTCCGTAGTTGCTTGTCCTTCTTATCCAGGATTTCTGCCGGTTCTTCATCATAGGTAAGATCAGCACTAAGTCCTTCAGGTGGTTTCCAAAATAGAAAGGAAAATAAAAGAAATAAACAAAATCTAAACTAATGTTTCTTTGAATGTATAAATAATGTATCCATAAGTAAAAGAGATGATGTCCCATCGTTGGCACACAAGCACTAGAGTCGGACTAATCTTGATAAGCTCCAATCTCATACTGGTAGTCTTCACCGTCGTAGTCATCGTAGCTAGTACCTTGGTTACTGTATGAGTCATCCGCTTGGGCTTCATAGTATTGGCCCTCATAATCATCAGTGATGGAGGCTATGGTAATCTACCGCATCTACATGGGATTCAAGATCGACTTGTCCTACATCATTCAGAATGCCATGATAGATATAGTAGAGCATCCTGGAGTGCAGAACCTTTGGTTTGGTCAGCTTCTGACACTTGTCTTCAGGCACCTCGGGGTGAGCTTGGAGGACACAGAGATGCATACTCGAGAGCTGGGTTATGACATCAAAGACAAGACCATCTAAAAGATGCAACTTAGTCATGCTGAGAGATCCAAGGGCGAGGATGATGATGAGGATGAGGATGATGATGATGAGGATATAGAGGATGAGGAGGTTGCTGGTTCAAATAGTGATGACTAGGCATGAGAGGATACAAAGATTCCCGAGGCGAATCCAGGTCATCATGAGATTCCCGCATCACACTTCGAGATTGGAGGTCCTTCACATACAGCTTCTGAGGCACCAGACTTGTATGCTCAGATGCTTACTATGACTTCTATTCTAGGGAGGATAAAGGCCAGACAGGAGAGGATGGAGGCTTAGTTTTCAGAGTACTTAGAGAGCAGAGACAGTCTGCTAGATAGATTGTACTAGGATTTTCCTCTTGTGCTTTTACTGATGTAACTTTTTGTAAGAACTTCCTAGAAATTAATGAAGTTTCATTTTGTTTCACTTTCTTATTGTGTATTATGCATTTCCTTTACTACATTAAGTTATGCTTGTTAAGTCATAATTATTGTGCATTATTCAACAAACATATTATTCTTCACTATTTATGTATCTAGTCCAAAGTTCTTTATTATTCACTTCTAAGAAAATTTGAGTCAATTTTGGATGTATGACTCAAGAATGTTCTATTATTGTTTCCTGTGGTTAGAATTATCCTTGAACTATGTGATCTAATACCACTTTGTCACATCCACCCAGCCGGTACCCTATCTGGCATACCCAAGTGTGTGAACCACAGCCCCAAAGATCAGTATCAAGGAAATCAACCTCCCACATTTACAATAGTATAATCAAGAACAAGACTAAATCAAAGTTAAACTATATTAATTGAGAGATCAAGATAAGATTCAAAAGAATATATAATATTATCAGAGTGCGGAAAAATTATATCAATAGAATAAATCAAATGTAGAGTGTAACGGAAAATCACTCCACCATACAACGGAAAAGTAGATCAAAAGTAAAAGAAAGATTATAATTGGTTTCCAAAATGGTAAGGAAAAGAAAAGAAGTAAACAAAATCTAAACTAATGTTTCTTCAAATCTGTAAATAATGTATCCATAAGTAAAAGAGATGATGTCCCATCGCTGGCACACAAGCGCTAGAATTGGACTAATCCTGATAAGCTCCAGTTTCATACTGGTAGTCTTCACCGTCATAGTCACTGTAGCCAGTACCTTGGGTACCTTTTGAGTTATCCGTTTAGGCTTCCTAGTATTGGCCCTCATAATCATCAGTACCTGCAGATAAGTCTAACAAAGATGTTGCAAAAAGGAGTGAGTTCAAAAGAACTTAGCAAGGCAGTTTATTCCACAATAACATAATAAAACATGATAGCAAATCATACAGGATGCAATATGGTATGAAACAGATATGCAGGTATGATTCTAACTCTATGTATGTTGGTCTCTATTGGCAGACATGCTTTAAGTCATAACACCATACTCCTCTAGGTAGGTCTCAAATCACTCTCCCTCAACCATCTCGGTATCTTGGGTTCTCCAGTTGGTAAATGGGTCCTGCATCCCTCTCGAACATTCCTTGGCTGGGGTTTAGATCATCGCTCTCTCACATCACCATTGGTCTGAGTATTGGCGCATGTCAAGGTTAAGCCTAACCCAATGCAAGTCTTCTACTTAGTTATATCAATTCAAAGTCAGATACTTCCATCCCTCGCCTCTCGCGATCCTTTCCCATATCCTTCTCACTAGAGTCAGCATATCCTATGGCTACAACCAACTCGGACTACGGACTCATCAACCCTATTGGTCATCCACAAATACTAAATGGGAAGCTCTCATGTCCTCTCACGGGTTGGATACAGGTCTTGAGCCCCCATGAGCCCAAGTCTACCACTGTAACCCTACCAATGAATGGCCCCTCACAATGTGATTCTTGTCCTCTCACGGGTTGGTTACCGGTCTTGAGCACCCACAAACCCCCATTGCTGCCACTAGTTGTTTGGTCTCAATACCCTTCCAAATCGAGTCTGATATAATAAGGACATCCTAGCCAAACACTACTAGACAAGCCCTAGGCATGTCAACCAATAACCAGGGAAAGAGTCAAAGGGCACCATAGGAAAGCATCCCATACCACCTCCACTGATGTCCAAAGACAGAAATGTCAAAAGGACATTCCCCATTCCCCAATTATACTTAAGCAATCACATTCCCAAATTAGTCATTCACAAGTACAACTAATAACATAGTACATAAGGAAGTAATCATCCATACATGATTGAAATAGTAATTGAATCATATGAACAAATACTACTGTAGTTGAAGAAATTGCAGTAGTAACATAATTATAAGAAAGTTAATACAGCAGTAGTATGATCATGCAATCCTAAACCAGATATATATAAACATTCATATTAGGTTATTATGGAATAACCGTCCTTACCTTAAACAACATCGAAGAATTCTAGAGAAATTAAGAGGAGAGGCCCAAGGTTAGCAATCAAGCCCTAAACAAGCATAGTTCAATCATTGAGAACAGATTCACGAAGATTAGAAGTCAAACGGATTGAAATAGATGAAGAAAACAGCTATTGTCAGCTTGGGCTGATTGGCTGGGTTATTGGGCAATCGACCCAATGAACAGTACGGAGCAGAAAACCATAAAACGGTCATTAACTTCTTCGTTTGAAGTCGGATTACTTCAAAATTCGAAGGGGAGTTCCCCAGAAACATACTAAGACTATCTATGAAGGTCTAATCATCAAACATGGTCAATGGAATAGAGTTCTAATCGAATCATAACAATTAGGGTTTTACCGAAGAGAGTCTGTGTATCTCACGGAAAGACTAGAGAGAATGGGGATTCACTCTAGGAAAGAAAGAACAGTATTTCAAAATCAAGAATTGGAATTGGGAATGGTCTAACAAGAAAAGAAAACAAGGTCTTCAAATGGATACCCCTTCTTGAAGGTTACCCTAAATTTTCCTTCAAAATAAACCCAGAGTAGATTCACAAAGGGAAAAGGGAAAAGGGATTCACCCAAGGGAAAATAATAACAATAGATCTTTGGTAGGAACTAACAAAGGAGTAAATCTAACATGCTTTGAAATCAAAAACAATTATAAGGGTTAACAAATCATGAAGATCACACTTGATTTCCCTTCAAAATCATCATATGAAGAATTCACAAGGTTATAGAGTGTATGGAGATCCACTCTAGAATAGCAAGGATAGAAGGATCAGTCATGGAAATGACTTAAGATCACCCTCCTATCAAAGGGAATAGAAGGCACTAGAAAAAATAGGAGATGAAGTGTAGATAGTAGTGAAAACCAACCTGAATGAAGAGGATTTGCCAAAAAAGCTTGAGAACGTAAAGGATCCTCCATGACACCAAGGAGAGGGCTTGAGAGAGGCTTCCTACGTTTTTCAGAGGTTTTAGAATCAATAGTGGGTGAAAAACACGTAGTCCCTTTAAATAGAACAATAAAAACCCTAAAATTAGAGGATTGACAAAACTGCCCTAACAACACTGTGGATCGATTGGCTCAGTCGACCCAGGCTCTCAACAAGCCCAGATCAGGGATTTGAAGCTCCAAACTTCAAGATTTTCAATGGGGCTTCTCCCAACTCAACAAGTGACTCACCTAACATGGAGGGATCCCTTCAAACCATGTCCAACTAGGCTTCAAGTCCATCAACCAAGCTCTTCTTCTTCAAGATGCAGCTTCTTCTCCAAATCTGATAAGGTTTCCAAGTATGGGATTCCATCATCAATTTTCATGGGTTCTAGGTCAAACATTAAGGTGGCCCACAATTGCCTTCTTCCTTCACTTCGGGTCTTCGGACCTACAAACAAATGGGTTTCCGGGTTAGGGTTTGGACTAGATTTCAATGCTATGGCATTTGTTTCTTGTTAATTAGGCTTGGCAAAATCCGCATAAATATGATCAAAGCCCTGAGTTGAACCTCCCTCCTATGTTGCACCAACCAACGAGGAGAGGGAGAGAGAGAGTAGAGAACTTGAGCTTTGAATTAGAACTCCATGGCTTAGTCCATGATCGAACTAAGAAAAAATACCAAACAAGTAATAAGCAATATCTTTAATTAGGTTCAAAGGAGAAAAGATGCAAACCTGTAAATCAAAACTGGATTAATTATGCGAGTCTCAAATTTTATTGTTGAGATGAAGATTATTTTATTGTTGAGATTAAGAATTGAATATCAATGTTTGAGATCTTTGGAGTCTTCCACACTACTTCGTTGGTCAATAAATATTGTATCCAAATCTTCAAGAATTAAATCTTGAATTAAATTAGGTTTTTGACCTTGAAAGATTGAAAGAAATTGTGAGAGAGAAGATTACTTGAAAGAAGATTCGACAGAAAAATCCCAAAATATTAACCACAATTATTAGCAAAATTAAAAAATAAAACGTAGAAACAACTTTTAAGAGGGAAAATAACTTGAAAATTTTTTTTTTGATAGAAAATCCCAAAATATCATACTACAATTATTAGCAAAATTAGGAAACCAAACATGGAAATGAATTTTAAGAGGAAAAAATTACTTGAAAGAAGACTACAAAGAAAATCGGGAAGACTTCTACCATTAATATGATCGTGGGAGGAAATCTCTCCCGCTCCTTTTTTTTTTTTTGGCTACCCTCTCCCCTATCTGATCTTTCAAATTTAAGAAAAAGAAAAAGAAAATTCTAAAATTTGTATGGAAGTAAAATATAAAAAAGAAATACCACAATTATTAGAAAAATTAGAAAAAAAAAATTATCGAAAGTAATTGTAAGAAGGGACAATCGCTTAAAAGATGATTTGAGAGAAAATCCCAAAATATCTTCTACCATTAATATGAACGATCATGGGTAAGAATACTCTTTCCTATTTGATATTTGATTTTACAAATTTAAGAAAAAGGTAAAAATATAACGGGTAAGAATTCTCTTTCCTATTCGATATTTGATTTTACAAATTTAAGAAAAAAAATAAAAATATAACGGGTACCCATAATTTGTGTGGAAAGAACAAAAATTATTTGAAAACTAATACAGAAAATATGGTATTTGATTATATATTAAAAAAAAACCAAAGGATATAATGGTCAAGGAAAAGAATTGCCACGAATGAGGAGTACATGCTTTTATATAACAGTATGATATTTCATAATTCCATGTAATCCATAATCTACCCATTTATGGATGTAATCAAGAGAAACATGTTAACAATAGTAACATAAGCATCATGGATATAACTCAAGAAATCATGATTCAAAGACATGTACAACCAACACAGAGTTGTTCTAGTGGTGAAACCAACACCTCTTAGTGAAGAGGTCGTGGATTCGACTCTTGCTGAGGCATATTAATATCCCTATCCCCCAGCTTAATAAAGCCCCTTTGTACAAAAAAAAAAAAAAAAATATACACATGAGGTTGAATCCCTTGCCTGATCAACAACACAAAACTATGAACTGCATTGTTTTCACTCCTTCGCTTTCGATGAGTTCCAGGTCATTCAAGGGTCCTAAAACCTTCCAAAAAAAAATGCCTCAACATCCCCTTTTCTGTCAATCTCTAATTTGGATCTTCCTCCCCAATCTGATATTATGGTACTAGTATAGACAAAAATTCCCCAATGGTCCAATCTAGAACGTAATAAGTAGCGAGACTTTGCAATATTTGATTGATAACAATTTTATATATTCCATTTACTATAAAAGTTCTTGCCATCTAGGGTGTAGTACTTCACCACTACACCTAGCAACACGATGCTTGTATTGCTTTCCCACAACCCCGTTTTCACTATTTAGGTTGCTCCCATTTCGCTCGCTGCTACGACGAGAATCGCTTTTGCTTCTTTTCCTTTGGTTAATAAGACGTTTCAGTTCGCTAGGTTTTGCTTGCCCATGGATTCAGTAGCAGTTCAAAAGGTTGACCTATTCGATAACAACCCTAGATTGAAATTGTGAAACCCAGCCCTAACCTTGACCCGGAAACCCTGTTGTTTGTAGGTCTGACAACCCGAAGTAAAGCAAGAAGTCAGCTATGGGTGTAAAACCCAGCCCTAACCTTGACCCGGAAACCTTGTTATTTGTAGGTCCGATGACCCGAAGTAAAGTAAGAAGTCAGCTTTGGGCCATACCAGTAGAAGGCTTGGTGTCTGGCTTTGAATCCATGAAAGTTGATGATGAAGTTCTATCTATGGAAACTGAATCCTGATGAAGATCTAATTAGTTGATGGACTTGGAGTGCTCTCTATCTTGGTTTGAAGGCATTTCTACCTATTAGGTAAGTCACTTGACTTGTGTGCAAAACCCCTTTTGAATTGGATTTGATCTGGACCTTCAATTCCCTGTTTTGGTCTTGCTGTCAGCATTGGTCGACTGATTGGTCGACTGGACCAGTCGACCAATCCACTCGACCAATGAGTGCTGTCTTTGGCAATTAGGTTGTTCTTGCTCTATTTAAGTCCAATCTCGAGTCCACTTCGTATTTGCTGCCTCCAAACTCTCTGGAATGAACCAAAGACCTCTGCAAGTCATCTCTCTTGCATCCTTGGTGTTTTCTTGACGGATCTTCGTCGAAACTCTTCTTTTTGCATCAAAAGGTATGTCTACTCTCTCTTCTTCTCCTCCATCTTTGTTTTTCTTTCCTTTTTGAGTTGAGACAGTAGAAGAGATGCTGCATTCTCTGTTGCAAACATCTCTGAACATGTTCTCATGATCATCCTAAGGATTTGAGGCTAGAACAATGATCTTAACCATGATCATTGCAAGCTTTTGAAGGAATCATGATCAAACCATGATCTAATCTTTGATTAAACTTCTAATCTGAATTCTGATCTCTTTGGATCTTCTTTGTTGATCATGTTAGTGGTTAATTACTGTGTTTTCTTTCCATGATCCATAATCTATCAATTTCTAGTAGTTCTCTTCTACCATACTATGTGTTCTTCATGAAGCATGATAGTTACATATATGGTAGGTTTTATTTCCTTATTTAGATTTATGCTTCTAAGCCTTGTTCCTTGAAGATCTAAGTATGTTTTCATGATACCATTACCTGAAGCAATGATCCATCCTCCTATTGTTCTTGTCTTTGATTTCTATTTCGAATTCATCAAGATCCATGGTTGATCTAATTATGGTAACTTTTTGTTTCCTAATTTGGATCTTGATATCTTGAATTGATTGGTGTTTTGAGGTCCCCTATTTGTTAGAATACTACTGATGTAGTCTACCCCTTGATTAGTACCCTTTTGAACCACCAAATTCGGATTTCATATCTTAAAACTCTGATTTTATAGGCTACTGTCTGCATTGGTCGACTGATTGGTCGACTGGACCACTCGACAAATCCACTCGACCAATGAGTACAGCAACTCCAGATTTGGTCTGTTTCGGATGTTTTGATATCTTTTCTGTTAGGGATCTTTCCTAATATGTTGTATATACTTGTTTAGGACCTTCTTCTCAAGTTTGCCAAGATCTTGCTTGATTTCTTAGGATTCCTTTGCGAGTTATAAAAGGTAAGGATGGTTATTTCCTTAATTACATAGATAGCATGAATCTAGTTTCTATATTTGAATATCATTGATATGATTCCTAAATTAGATTCTTACAATGATATACTACTGTTGCATAACTTTGATTACAGTAGCATTACTTATTCATATTAAATTGATTCATGTATGATTTACTTACCAATGTTATAAAAGTGATTGTAATTATTGATTTCTTTCCATATATGAAGTTACCATATATGTGATGATATGAATTGATGCATGTGTATGCTTAAGTATGGTTTGGAAAGGAGAGGTGTCCTTTTGACACTTCTGTCCTTGGACTACTACGGGAATATTATGGGATGTTTCCGGAGATGCCCTCTGGACACCTTCCTAAACTGTTGGATGACATATCTAGGATTTGTCTAGTAGTGTTTGGCTAGGATGTCCTGTTATGTCGACCCTAATCGGAGGGGTATTGAGACCGAACGACCCGTGGTAGCAATGGGGATTCATGGGCGCTCAAGACCGGTAACCAACCCGTGAGAGGACAGGAATCACATTGTGGGGGCCATTTATTGGTAGGGTTGCATATGATTAGACTTGGGCTCACGGGCGCTTAAGACCGGTAACCAACCCGTGAGAGGACGTGAGAGCTTCCCGTTTACCATATGTGGATGATCAATAGGGTTGATGAGTCCGTAGTCGAGGGACTATGAGGACTCTAGTGTGAAGGATACCGGAAAGGATCGTCGGGACGAGGAATGGAAGTATCTGGATCCGACTTGATGTAACTAAGTAGAAGACTTGCATTTGGCTAGGTTTTACCCCGACATGCGCCAAGACTTATACCAAATGGTTGTGAGAGAGTGTGTTGACTTAACCCCCGCCATGGTTTGTCCCGAGGGATGAAGGACCCTTTACCAATCGGCTGCTCAAGACCGGTGAAATGATCCGTGAGAGAATCCAAGATATCTTAAATGGTTGAGGATGTGAGTGGACTTTCCTAAAGAAGTACGGTGTTATGACTTAAAGCATGTCTGCCAATAGAGACCAGCATACATAGAGTTAGATTCATTCATTCATTGCTTGTCTCATATCATATTGCATTTATGTTTGTTCTGGAATTCTGCCATTTATGTTATTATGGATTTTTAACTGCCTTACTGAGTTTCTTTGAAACTCATTCCTTTATTGTACAATGTTGTTAGACTATCCCGCAGTACCGAGTACTATGACGGTCCCTATGAAGAAGCGCAAGGCGAAGAGGCATATCTCCAGGAAGGTGATTGCGGTTACCACAATTACTCGAAGATTCCGCGAGTGGTTATGCTCCGTACGATGCTTAGTCCGACCATTGAGTGGAAGCGTCCTTGTGCTATTTATGAGATTTACACTTACAAGGATGTTGTCTATAAAGTGGAGAACAATTTAGTTACCCAATGTACTTGTTACTGGGATTAGGTTTTGTCTAGTTTATTCTTTAGAGCTACTTTTCCGCTGGTTGTAAAGTGGGATTTTTGCCTCGCTTTACTTATCTGTTTGATACTCTGATTATATTTAGTATTCTGATTCACTTATGATTCATTCTTTCTTTATTGGATCTATAATTTATCTTCCGCACTTTTATTATGATTGTTCATGATTATGTTATTGTTTATGTGGGAGGTTGATCACTCGATACCTGATCTTCGGGCTGTGGATCACACTCTCGGGTATGCCAGATAGGGTACCGGCCGGGAGGGCGTGACAGATTGGTATCAGAGCCCAAGGTTCGAGGAGATCCTAACTACAAAAGACAACAACTGAACATTCCTGAGTCATTGATCTGAAATGACTCTTCTACTCTTAGAAGTGAATAATAGAACACTGAATTAGAAACTTGACCCTTGAGGCATAACAGAACATTTCTGAATAACATACCATAATTATACTTGAACAAATGTCACTAATGCAAGGAAAAGAAAGTTGCATAACATACAATAATTAAAGAGAAACAAAATGAACTTCATTAATTTCAAAAGTTTTTACAACGATTACATCTGAAATGCATAAATGGAAATCCTAAGGTACAGTCTATCTAGGTGATCTGCTCCGATCTCTCGTATGCTCGAACTCCTCTCGCTAGCCGAGTCACCCGATGCTCTATCCTATCCCGTCGTGACTCCATCCTCTCGTACATCTGCTCCCGTCCGACCTCCATTCTCTCTAGCATGGAAGTCATCGATCTCATCTCGTGCACCAAGATCCGAAGTCTCCGGAACCGCATGCGAAGGGCCACCTACCTCAAAGTGTGATGAAGGAAACTCGTGATGCACAAAGCTCAGCCTCGCGCATATCTCGCATCATCTCCGGCCTGATCATCACTATCGGGACCGATATCCTCTCCTCCATCCTCTCGATCCCCGATCCTCATCCTCTCGATTCATCATCATCCTCACCCTCCGGACCAGGAGATCTCTCTCGACCGCTGTAGTCTCATCCGACGAATGGTCCGAGTCCCAATAGGGTATCCCCGTGATCTAGTGTCCATCGGTGTATCCTCGAAACTCACCCCGAAATGCCCAAAGATCAAAGTCGAAGCCTCCCATAGCAAAGGTTCCGCATGCTAGGCCGCAGAACTAAGTCCAAAGATGACCCGCTGAATGATGTAGGAGAGATCGATCTCGAAGCCCATGTAGATGCGGTAGATGACTAAGGCCTCCATCACCGTGACCCGATGGTGATGTCCGGCTTTCGGCATGATGTTTCGGCCGACTATGCGACCGATAATCCGTGCAGAACCCGTCATCCGTCCGCTAGTCCACGGTGTGAAGCATCGACGGCTATCCCATAGCGTAGAGCATATCTCGCGAAGCTCGTACGGCATCGATGGCTGTCCAGGATCTGCTCTCGCAGTATCCACACACACCGCCGTGGATAGTAAGGAACCCGCAAGATCTCAGCCAATGTCCGGTAGAGAAGCGAATCCGAGTCCGGAAGACCCCGCTCCCGAGGACAAGTCTAAGTGGATGTCCTTGGCCTCGAGCCTCCTCTGTGTAAGTAAGGTTGCTGAAGAACAACCTCACTAGTTCCGGGTACACCGGTAGATCCTCGGTGAAGAGATGAGTCCACTGTAATGTGTCGAACCTCTCGCCGAATCCTAAAGGCTCGAGCTGGCGTAAGTGAAGTAGACGTCCCATCTCGATGTTGCAATAGCTGAAGTAGGCCTCGTACAGAACTCGGCCCGAGGTGTGTCAAACATGTCCGGTCTCCTAACCTCCGTCTCTAGGCTCGAAAGGAACCCGACCTCTGCCCCCTAAGAGCACCTACGATGCGACCACGACCTCTACCTCGTCCTCGCCCTCCCCTTTGCATAGTGTATCTGTGAAAGAGACAAGAGACAATTCCAATTAGTGCTATTTTAAGATTTGAGCCAAAAGGGTATTTTCGTAATTTTTCGGAAAATTTCAAATTTGGGGGAAATTTGATTTGAACATACTAGCATGTGCGCAATACTTGGAATTTCATGTCTATGATGTTGGTTTGATGAAAATCGATCGAAAACTTGGATTAAAGCGAAAAATTCAGCAAGAAGGAAATTTGGGATTTTGCAATTTAGGTCAAAATTGGATTTTTGAATAGTTGAAATTGGTTGAATCAAATTGTATGGACCTATCTACAATGTCATCTTGAGCATGTAGCATTTGATCTCGTGCGAAAATTTCAAGCGGTTTGAGAGAAAACGAAATTTTTCTAAAGATATCGATTTCGATATAAAACTTTGCGAGATGAGCACCAATGTGTTAAAACTTGTTGTCTATGCATGGCATTGTGTTTAAAACCTAGGGAATATGTTTCTAAGCATTCCTAAGCATGATTTCTAGCATTGGATACAAGTAAAGCATGGTTTTATTGAAATGCAAGCATGAGAAGATGAAAATGGAAGGAAGATTGAGAGATTTACCTTGTTTGTGAAGATGGTGTGTTGTGGTGTTGTTGTTGAAGCACTAAATCACCTCAAGAACACTTGTGGGAACTCTTGGAGATTTTCCCTAGAGCTCTCTCACCTTTGGAAGAAGTTAGAATGAGGTTGGAATGTGAAAATGAGGCTTATAATGCGAATTTTCGCATTCTCTTCATTGGTCGACTCATTGGTCGACCGGGTCACTCGACCAATCACTCGACCAATGGTCACAATGACCTCATTTGCTGTTGAATTTTTGGAAAATGTGATTTTTGCCTTATGGAATATTGTTTGATGACTATATGGATATATTTGAGCATGATTTAAGTTTTCAAATCATTTGGACTTGTGGTTTATGTTGAATCTTCGAAATTCGGTATTTTGATGTTCTCGGTTTTGCGTAATGGTTACTCCGAGAAGTGGGCGTGGTGAATCCAAAGGGGTCATGGAGGTGGTGAAGTACCTCAGGGAGGTGGTGAAGTACCTCATGGAGGTGGTGAGATACCAAATGTTGATCGGGGTACTCATGAGATCCCCGGTGCCCCGAATGTTGGAAGTTTCAGAGATATTGCCAATATTATGGGCAATATGATGCAAGCAGAAGCAGCTCGGTTCAACCAGATGTTGGTGGGTTTCATGACTCGCATAATGAGACCCGGGCTGGTGCTAATGTGAATCCTCATGCCGCAGTCCCGAATGCGGGAGGTTTAGCTGGAACTCCTCATACTCGCCTCGATGGAGAGTTTTCTCAAGATGCAAGTACCCACTTTTACCGGAGTTACCAAGGACCCCTTGTTTCCTAACAAGTGGCTTCGTGAGTTGGAGAAGGCTTTCCGACATCCGCAATGCTCGGAAGCTCGAAGATTTTGTTTGCCGAGCGTGGTTGCAACAAGAAGCTGATGCATGGTGGATCTCCACTCGTCCCTGTTTTGGAAGGTTTGCATGCAGGAGTTGTAACTTGGGAGTTATTCAAAGAGGCTTTTTGTATGAACTACTTTCCCGAGGCGGTGAAGGATGCGAAGGAAGCCGAGTTTATGATTCCGACTCAAGGAACTCGTCTCGTGTTGGAGTACCAACAGAAGTTCGAGGAGCTTCATTTCTTTGCTCCGCATTCTTTGAAGGAAGACCTCGCCAAAGCAAAGAAGTTCTTCAAAGGATCTGCGCCCGCCATTAAAGCTTACCTCACAACCCAGCCTATAGTGAGCTATGCTCAAGTGGTGCGTAACTCGAAGAAGTTGGAAGAAACAGAGAAGGAAAGCGCTCGTGTGCAAAAGCCTTGGCAGTCAAGGAATTCTGGTTTGGTGGATCGTAATGACCGTCGTTTTGTGAGACCTACACCCTACCCCACTCCTACCTTTCGGGCTAAGAGTGTAGGTCGAACACGGGTTTTCAGCAGCCCGGCCAGCTTAGACAAGATGGCGGAAACCGACCACCAGCAAGTGCAAGTGCAAGTGCAAGTGCAAGTGCAAGGCCTTTTGTTCGAAGCCCTCCGTTGCAGCCACCCCCGTTGGATCCAAAGCAATCCCGTTTGTTTCTACCGCAAGCAAGCTGGTCATTTTGCTCGTGCTCGTCCGGGCGGCCCGCCCAAAGCAGCCCGCCTCCCCTGGTGGTGAAGAGTGCTCCCGCTCCTCCCTCTCGGTAGAGTTTTCAGTATTTCCAAAGGCCGAGCAGATCCAAGCCATGATGTGATTACAGTGTACATTGTTAGTCGCTTCTATTTCGCATTTGTCTTATTTGATACGGGTGCATCTCATTCGTTCATGTCATCTCGCATTCATCAAGAAGACTAACCTAATCCCCGAGAAGTTGTCTAGTTGTTTATTGATTAGTACACCTACTGGTCCTCGTTGTGAAACTAGATAAGGGGTTATCTAAATGTCCCGTGTTGATTGGTGAGAAGAACTTGGAAGCCAATTTTGTGATTCTTGACATGAAGGACTTCGATGTTATTTTGGGAATTGATTGGTTGACAGCCCACAAAGCCGTGTTCCTTTGTTCCTCAAAGAAGATTCAGTTCCATATTTGTGGAAGTCCGGTCTTTGAATTTCAGGGTGAAAAGAGAAGGGTTTGTAAGAAGGTGCTGTCATGACCGATGCAAGTCTATGCCCTAGTGGATGATGCTTCATCCGAAGGCAAGGGTATAGTGGAGAAAAGAGTCGATGAAGTCGAGTTGTCTCTGCGACTTTGTTGATGTCTTCCCCGATGATCTATCGTGAGTGCCTCCGGACAGAGATGTCGAATTCTCTATTGATCTCGTCCCCGGTGCCGCACCGGTATCTAAAGCTCCGTATAGGATGGCTCCTACCGAGTTGAAAGAGTTGCAAAATCAGTTGAATGAGCTCATTGATAGAGGTTTCGTGCAGCCTAGTGTGTCACCTTGGGGAGCTCCGGTCTTGTTCGTCAAGAAGAAAGACGGTAGTATGCGCTTGTGCATCGACTACCGTGAGTTGAATAAGTTGACTATCAAGAATAGATATCCGCTGCCCGTAATCGATGATCTCTTCGATCGCTTGAAGGGTGCAGTTGTGTTCTCAAAGATTGACTTAAGGTCCGGATATCACCAATTGAAAGTGAAGTCTAGTGATATCTTCAAGACAGCTTTCCGAACGCGGTATGGTCACTACGAGTTTAGAGTCATGCCCTTCGGATTGACCAATGCTCCTGCGGTGTTCATGGACCTCATGAACCGAGTATTTCATGATGTGCTTGATAAGTTTGTGATTGTTTTCATTGATGACATCTTGATCTATTCGAAGAGCGAAGAAGAGCATGCGAGTCATCTAAGTTTCACTTTGCAAAGGTTGCGAGAAAAGAAGTTGTTCGCTAAGTTTAGCAAGTGTGATTTCCGGCTTAAGAGAGTGGTATTCCTTGGTCATGTAGTTTCAGCCGAAGGTATTCGTGTCGATCCCGAAAAGGTCCAAGTGTGGCTGATTGGGAGAGACCGAAGTCAGAACGGAAATAAGAAGTTTTCTTGGATTGGCGGGTTACTACCGAAGGTTTATTGAGAACTTTTCTCGGTTGGCTGCTCCTATGACTAAGTTGACCAGAAAGAAGAGAAGTTTGTTTGGTCCGACGCCCGTGAGAAGAATTTCCAAGAGTTGAAAGATAGATTGACAAGTGCCCCGGTTTTGACTATACCCGATAGTTCCGGTGGTATGACAACTTATACCGATGCGTCAAAGATTGGTTTGGGTTGTGTACCGATGCAACATGGCAAGGTCGTAGCCTATGCTTCTCGGCAATTGAAGGATTATGAGCGGAATTACCCCACTCACGATCTAGAACTTGCCGCCGTTGTCTTTGCTTTGAAGATTTGGAGACATTATCTTTACGGTGAGAAGATTGCCATTTTCACGGATCATAAGAGTTTGAAATACTTCTTTACCCAAAAGGAGTTGAACATGAGACAAAGGAGATGGTTGGAACTAGTCTCCGATTATGATTGTGATATTCAAGATCATCCTGGGAAAGCAAATGTTGTTGCTGATGCTCTTAGTAGGAAGAACCGTAAGAAGACTTTGGATTTGAATGCTTTGAGTTTACCATTGTGGTCTTCTATTGAGAGTTTTGATTTGGAAATCGTCCCCGAGAATTCTGATTTTATTCTTTCCGCCATGACGGCAAGATCTGGTCTTAGAGATAAGATTGTTGCTCACAGAGTTCCGATCAAGAGTTTTTGATCAAAGTTGAGAAGATTTCTTCGAATCCCGAGTCGGACCCCGACTTTGGTATATCCATGGATGGTGCTTTGTTGTTTAGAGGAAGACTGTGTGTGCCTCGCAAACGAAGAAGTTAAGAAAGAAATATTGAAGGAAGCACACCAAATGCTTTTACCAGACACCCGGAAGCACCAAGATGTACAAGGACTTGAAGGAACATTTTTGGTGGATTGGTCTAAAGGCGGATGTTGATGATTTTGTTGCCAAGTGTGAGACTTGCCAACGTGTGAAAGCCGTTCGACAACCTCCATCCTGGATTACTTCAACCCCTTCCTATTCCTAGTTGGAAGTGGGAAGATATCTCCATGGACTTTGTGACTAGCTTGCCTCTGACAAGTAAAGGCAATGACACCGTGTGGGTGATTGTTGATAGGTTGACCAAATCAGCCCATTTCATTCCTATGAAGATCACTCATACTTTGGATAAGCTAGCAAGGCTTTATGTGGATAATGTGGTTCGTCCGCATGGTGTGCCATTGAGTATTGTCTCGGATCGTGATCCTAGGTTCACCTCAAGGTTTTGGAATAGTTTGCAGAAGGCCTTGGGAACCCAATTGAACTTGAGTACAGCTCATCATCCACAGGCCGATGGACAATCCGAGCGGACAATTCAGACATTGGAAGACATGCTCGATCTTGTGTGGTGGATATGGGTGGTAATTGGGATGAACACCTAGCTTTGGTTGAGTTTGCCTATAACAACAGCTTATCAAGCCACAATAGGCATGGCTCCATTCAAGGCTTTGTATGGCAGTACTTGTAGGACACCTTTGTACCGGACTCGAGACAGTGAAAGAAAAGTCTTAGGTCCCGAGATGATTGAAGCTACAAGTGCTATGGTAGATATGATAAGAGAAAGGATTAAGTCCGCCACCGAGACAGAAATCTTATGCCGATAAGAGAAGGACCGATTTGGAATTTCAAGTTGGAGAGAAAGTCTTTCTCAAGGTCTCACCAATGAAGGGTGTGATGAGATTCAATGTTAAGGGAAAGCTTAGCCCTCGTTACATTGGACCTTTCGAGATTTTGGAAAAGGTTGGACCCGTTGCGTATCGATTAGCATTACCTCCGCCTCTTGCTGGTGTGCACAATGTGTTTCATATTTCGATGCTCCGAAAATACATAGAGAATCCGAACACATTTTGCAGCAAGCACCCGAAGGACTTAGTGCTGATTTGACCTATGATGAAGAACCGGCCGAAATCTTGGATAGGAAGGACAAGCAGCATGGGAATCGCGCCATTCCTTTGGTGAAGATTCGGTGGAAGAACCATACCCCCGAAGAAGCTTCTTGGGAGAAGGAAGAAGATATGAAGGAGAAGTTTCCTTACCTCTTTGGAAGCACAGTACGCTTTCAATTTCGGGGACGAAATTTCTTTAAGGGGGGAGAGAATGTAAAACCCAGCCCTAACCTTGACCCGGAAACCTTGTTATTTGTAGGTCCGATGACCCGAAGTAAAGTAAGAAGTCAGCTTTGGGCCATCCCAAAGAGAGGACTTGGTGTCCGGCTTTGAATCCATGAAAGTTGATGATGAGGTTCTATTTATGGAAACCGAATCCCGATGAAGATCTAATTAGTTGATGGACTTGGAGTGCTCTCTATCTTGGTTTGAAGGCATTTCTACCTATTAGGTAAGTCACTTGACTTGTGTGCAAAACCCCTTTAGGATTGGATTTGATCTGACCTTCAATTCCCTGTTTTGGTCTTGTTGTCAAGCATTGGTCGACCGATTGGTCGATCGGGCCAGTCGACCAATCCACTCGACCAATGAGTGTCGTCTTTGGCAATTAGGTTGTTCTTGCTCTATTTAAGTCCAATCTCGAGTCCACTTCGTATTTGCTGCCTCCAAACCCTCCTCGGAACGAACCAAAGACCTCTCGCAAGTCATCTCTCTTGCATCCTTGGTGTTTTCTTGACGGATCTTCGTCGAAACTCTTCTTTTTGCATCAAAAGGTATGTCTACTCTCTTTCTTCTCCTCCATCTTTGTTTTTCTTTCCTTTTTGAGTTGAGACAGAGAAGAGATGCTGCATTCTCTGTTGCAAACATCTCCGAACATGTTCTCATGATCATCCTAAGGATTTGAGGCTAGAACAATGATCTTAACCATGATCATTGCAAGCTTTTGAAGGATTCATGATCAAACCATGATTTAATCTCTGTTAAACTTCTAATCTGAATTCTAATCTCTTTGGATCTTCTTTTATTGATCATGTTAGTAGTTAATTGTTGTGTTTTCTTTCCATGATCCATAATCCATAGATTTCTAGTTGTTCTCTTCTACCATACTATGTGTTCTTCATGATGCATGATAGTTACATATATGGTAGGTTTTATTTCCTTATTTAGATTTATGCTTCTAAGCCTTATTCCATGAAGACCTATGTATGTTTTCATGTTTTCATTACCGAAAGCAATGATCCATCCTCCTATTGTTATTGTCTTTGTTTTCTATTTCAAATTCATCAAGATCCATGGTTGAGTTAATTATGGTAACTTTTTGTTTCCTAATTTGGATCTTGATACCTTGATTTGATTAGTGTTTTGAGGTCCCCTATTTGTTAGAATACTACTGATGTAGTCTACCCCTTGATTAGTACCCTTTTGAACCACCAAATTCGGATTTCATATCTTAAAACTCCGATTTTATAGGCTATCGTCTGCATTGGTCGACCGATTGGTCGACCGGACCACTCGACCAATCCACTCGACCAATGAGTACAAAGAACTCCGCATTTGGTCTGTTTCGGATGTTTTGATATCTTTTCTGTTAGGGATCTTTCCTAATATGTTGTATATACTTGTTTAGGACCTTCTTCTCAAGTTTGCCAAGATCTTACTTGATTTCTTAGGATTCCTTTGCGAGTTATAAAAGGTAAGGATGGTTATTTCCTTAATTACATAGATAGCATGAATCTAGTTTCTATATTTGAATATCATTAATATGTTTCCTAAATTAGATTCTTACAATGATATTCTACTGTTGCATAACTTTGATTACAGTAGCATTACTTATTCATATTGAATTGATTCATGTATGATTTATTTACCAATGTTATACAAGTGATTGTAATTACTGATTTCTTTCCATATATGAAGTTACCATATATGTGATGATATGAATTGATGCATGTGTATGCTTACGTATGGTTTGGAAAGGAGAGGTGTCCTTTCGACACTTCCGTCCTTGGACTACTACGGGAATATTATGGGATGTTTCCGGAGATGCCCTCTGGACACCTTCCTAAACCGTTGGATGACATATCTAGGATTGTCTAGTAGTGTTTGGCTAGGATGTCCTGTTATGTCGACCCTAATCGGAGGGGTATTGAGACCGAACGACCCGTGGTAGCAATGGGGATTCATGGGTGCTCAAGACCGGTAACCAACCCGTGAGAGGACAGGAATCACATTGTGGGGGCCATTTATTGGTAGGGTTGCATATGATTAGACTTGGGCTCACGGGCGCTTAAGACCGGTAACCAACCCGTGAGAGGACGTGAGAGCTTCCCGTTTACCATATGTGGATGATCAATAGGGTTGATGAGTCCGTAGTCCGAGTTGGTCGGTGCCATAGGATACGCCGACTCTAGTGTGAAGGATACCGGAAAGGATCGTCGGGACGAGGAATGGAAGTATCTCGGATCCGACTTGATGTAACAAAGTAGAAGACTTGCATTTGGCTAGGTTTTACCCCCGACATGCGCCAAGCATTTATACCAAATGGTTGTGAGAGAGTGTGTTGACTTAACCCCCGCCAAGGTTTGTCCCGAGGGATGAAGGACCCATTACCAATCGGCTGCTCAAGACCGGTGAAATGATCCGTGAGAGAATCCAAGATATCTTAAATGGTTGAGGATGTGAGTGGACTTTCCTAAAGAAGTACGGTGCTATGACTTAAAGCATGTCCGCCAATAGAGACCAAAGCATACATAGAGTTAGATTCATTTATTCATTGTTTGTCTCATATCATATTGCATTTATGTTTGTTCCTGAATCCCGCCATTTATGTTATTATGGATTTTTAATCGCCTTACCGAGTTTCTTTGAAACTCATTCCTTTATTGTACAATGTTGTTAGACTATCCCGCAGTGTACCGAGTACTATGACGGTCCCTATGAAGAAGCGCAAGGCGAAGAGACATATCTCCAGGAAGGTGATTGCGGTTACCACAATTACTCTGAAGATCCCGCGAGTGGTTATGCTCCGTACGATGCTTAGTCCGACCATTGAGTGGAAGCGTCCTTGTGCTATTTATGAGATTTACACTTACAAGGATGTTGTCTATAAAGTGGAGAATAATTTAGTTACCCATTGTACTAGCTACTGGGATTAGATTTTGTCTAGTTTATTCTTTTAGAGCTACTTTTCCGCTGGTTGTAAAGTGGGATTTTTGCCTCGCTTTACTTATCTGTTTGATACTCTGATTATATTTATTATTCTGATTCATTTATGATTCATTCTTTCTTTAATGGATCTATGATTTATCTTCCGCACTCTTGTTATGATTGTTCATGATTATGTTATTGTTTATGTGGGAGGTTGATCACTCGATACCTGATCTTCGGGCTGTGGATCACACTCTCGGGTATGCCGGATAGGGTACCGGGCTGGGAGGGCGTGATGATTGGTATCGAGCCCAAGGTTTGAGGAGATCCTAACCACAAAAGACAACAATCGAACATTCCCGAGTCATTGATCCGAAATGACTCTTCTACTCTTAGAAGTGAATAATAGAACACTGAATTAGAAACTTGACCTTTGAGGCATGACAGAACATTTCTGAATAACATACAATAATTATACTTGAACAAATGTCACTAATGCAAGGAAAAGAAAGTTGCATAACATACAATAATTAAAGAGAAACAAAATGAACTTCATTAATTTCAAAAGTTTTTACAACGATTACATCTGAAATGCATAAATGTAAATCCTAAGGTACAATCTATCTAGGTGATCTCGCTCCGATCTCTCGTATGCTCCGAACTCCTCTGCTAGCCGAGTCACCCGATGCTCTATCCTATCCCGTCGTGACTCCATCCTCTCGTACATCGGCTCCCCGTCTAACCTCCATCCTCTCTAGCATGGAAGTCATCGATCTCATCTCGTGCACCAAGATCCGAAGTCTCCGGAACCGCATGTGAAGGGCCACCTACCTCGAAGTGTGATGAAGGAAACTCGTGATGCACAGGCTCAGCCTCGCGCATATCTCGCATCATCTCCGGCCTGATCATCACTATCGGACCGATATCCTCTCCTCCATCCTCTCGACCCCCGATCCTCGTCCTCCGATTCATCATCATCCTCACCCTCCGGACCAGGAGATCTCTCTCGACCGATGTAGTCTCATCCGACGAATGGTCCGAGTCCCAATGGGGTATCCCCGTGATCTAGTGTCCACCGGTGTATCCTCGAAACTCACCCCGAAATGCCCGAAGATCAAAGTCGAAGCCTCCCATAGCAAAGGTTCCGCATGCTAGGCCGCAAAACTAAGTCCAAAGATGACCTGCTGAATGATGTAGGAGAGATCGATCTCGAAGCCCATGTAGATGCGGTAGATGACTAAGGCCTCCATCACCGTGACCCGATGGTGATGTCCGGCTTTCGGCATGATGTTTCGGCCGACTATGCGACCGATAATACGTGCAGAACCCGTCATCCGTCCGCTAGTCCACGGTGTGAAGCATCGACGGCTATCCCATAGCGTAGAGCATATCTCGCGAAGCTCGTACGGCATCGGATGGCCGTCCAGATCTGCTCCTGCAGTATCCACACACACCGCCGTGGATAGTAAGGAACCTGCAAGATCTCAGCCGTTGTCCGGGTAGAGAAGCGAATCTGAGTCCGGAAGACCCCTCGCTCCCGAGGACAAGTCTAAGTGGATGTCCTTGGCCTCGAGCCTCCTCTCTGTGTAAGTAAGGTTGCTGAAGAACAACCTCACTAGCTCCGGTATACCGGCAAATCCTCGGTGAAGAGATGAGTCCACCGTAATGTGTCGAACCTCCGCCGCGAATCCTAAAGGCTCCGAGCTGGCGTAAGTGAAGTAGACGTCCCATCTCGATATTGCAAAGAGCTGAAGTAGGCCTCGTGACAGAACTCGGCCCGAGGTGTGTCAAACATGTCCGGTCTCCTAACCTCCCGTCTAGGCTCGAAAGGAACCCGACCTCGCCCCCCTAAGAGCACCTACGATGCGACCACGACCTCTACCTCCTCCTCGCCCTCCCCTCTGCATAGTGTATCTGTGAAAGAGACAAGAGACAATTCCAATTAGTGCTATTTTAAGATTTGAGCCAAAAGGGTATTTTCGTAATTTTTCGGAAAATTTCAAATTTGGGGGAAATTTGATTTGAACATACTAGCATGTGCGCAATACTTGGAATTTCATGTCTATGAAGTTGTTTTGATGAAAATCGATCGAAAACTTGGATTAAAGCGAAAAATTCAGCAAGAAGGAAATTTGGGGATTTTGCAATTTAGGTCAAAATTGGATTTTTGAAAAGTTGAAATTGGTTAAATCAAATTGTATGGACCTATCTACAATGTCATCTTGAGCATGTAGCATTTGATCTCGTGCGAAAATTTCAAGGGGTTTGAGAGAAAACGAAATTTTTCTAAAGATATCGATTTCGGTATAAAACTTTGCGAGATGAGCACCAATGTGTTAAAACTTGTTGTCTATGCATGTCATTGTGTTTAAAACCTAGGGAATATGTTTCTAAGCATTCCTAAGCATGATTTCTAGCATTGGATACAAGTAAAGCATGGTTTTATTGAAATGCAAGCATGAGAAGATGAAAATGGAAGAAAGAATGAGAAATTTACCTTGTTTGTGAAGATGGTGTGTTGTGGTGTTGTTGTTGAAGCACTAAATCACCTCAAGAACATTGTGGGAACTCTTGGAGATTTTCCCTAGAGCTCTCTCACCTTTGGAAGAAGTTAGAATGAGGTTGGAATGTGAAAATGAGGCTTATAATGCGAATTTTCGCATTCTGTCTTCATTGGTCGACTCATTGGTCGATCGGGTCACTCGACCAATCACTCGACCAATGGTCACAGTGACCTCATTTGCTGTTGAATTTTTGGAAAATGTGATTTTTGCCTTATGGAATATTGTTTGATGACTATATGGATATATTCGAGCATGATTTAAGTTTTCAAATCATTTGGACTTGTGATTTATGTTGAATCTTCGAAATTCGGTATTTTGATGTTCTCGGTTTTGCAGAATGGTTACTCTGAGAAGTGGGCGTGGTGAATCCAGTGGTCATGGAGGTGGTGAAATACCTCAGGGAGGTGGTGAGATACCTCAGGGAGGTGGTGAAGTACCTCATGGAGGTGGTGAGATACCAAATGTTGATCAGGGTACTCATGAGATCCCTAGTGCCCCGAATGTTGGAAGTTTCGGAGATATTGCCAATATTATGGGCAATATGATGCAGCAAGCAAAGCAGCTCGGTTCAACCAGATGTTGGTGGGTTTCATGACTTTGCATAATGAGACCCGGGCTGGTGCTAATGTGAATCCTCATGCCGCAGTCCTGAATGCGGGAGGTTTAGCTGGAACTCCTCATACTCGCCTGATGGAGAGTTTTCTGAAGATGCAAGTACCCACTTTTACCGGAGTTACCAAGGACCCCTTGTTTCCTAACAAGTGGCTTCGTGAGTTGGAGAAGGCTTTCCGACATCTGCAATGCTCGGAAGCTCGAAGATTTTGTTTGCTTGAGCGTAGGTTGCAACAAGAAGCCGATGCATGGTGGATCTCCACTCGTCCTGTTTTGGAAGGTTTGCATGCAGGAGTTGTAACTTGGGAGTTATTCAAAGAGGCTTTTTGTATGAACTACTTTCCCGAGGCGGTGAAGGATGCGAAGGAAGCTGAGTTTATGATTCTGACTCAAGGAACTCTGTCTGTGTTGGAGTACCAACAGAAGTTCGAGGAGCTTCATTTCTTTGCTCCAGATTCTTTGAAGGAAGACCTCGCCAAAGCAAAGAAGTTCTTCAAAGGACTGCGCCCTGCCATTAAAGCTTACCTCACAGTCCAGCCTATAGTGAGATTTGCTCAAGTGGTGCAGAACTCGAAGAAGTTGGAAGAAATAGAGAAGGAAAGTGCTCGTGTGCAAAAGCCTTGGCAGTCAAGGAATTCTGGTTTGGTGGATCGCAATGACCGTCGTTTTGTGAGACCTACACCCTACCCCACTCCTACCTTTCAGGCTAAGAGTGTAGGTCAGAACACGGTGCCATAGGATACGCTGACTCTAGTGTGAAGGATACCGGAAAGGATCGTCAGGGACGAGGAATGGAAGTATCTGGATCTGACTTGATGTAACAAAGTAGAAGACTTGCATTTGGCTAGGTTTTACCCTGACATGCGCCAGTACTTATACCAAATGGTTGTGAGAGAGTGTGTTGACTTAACCCCCTGCCAAGGTTTGTCCTGAGGGATGAAGGACCCATTACCAATCGGCTGCTCAAGACCGGTGAAATGATCCGTGAGAGAATCCAAGATATCTTAAATGGTTGAGGATGTGAGTGGACTTTCCTAAAGAAGTACGGTGCTATGACTTAAAGCATGTCTGCCAATAGAGACCAGCATACATAGAGTTAGATTCATTTATTCATTGTTTGTCTCATATCATATTGCATTTATGTTTGTTCTGGAATCCTGCCATTTATGTTATTATGGATTTTAATCGCCTTTACCGAGTTTCTTTGAAACTCATTCCTTTATTGTACAATGTTGTTAGACTATCCTGCAGGTACTGAGTACTATGACGGTCCCTATGAAGAAGCGCAAGGCGAAGAGACATATCTCCAGGAAGGTGATTGCGGTTACCACAATTACTCTGAAGATCCCGCGAGTGGTTATGCTCCGTACGATGCTTAGTCCGACCATTGAGTGGAAGCGTCCTTGTGCTATTTATGAGATTTACACTTACAAGGATGTTGTCTATAAAGTGGAGAATAATTTAGTTACCCATTGTACTAGCTACTGGGATTAGATTTTGTCTAGTTTATTCTTTTAGAGCTACTTTTCCGCTGGTTGTAAAGTGGGATTTTTGCCTCGCTTTACTTATCTGTTTGATACTCTGATTATATTTATTATTCTGATTCATTTATGATTCATTCTTTCTTTAATGGATCTATGATCTTCTCTCCTCCCCTCCCCTCCCCTTTTTTTTTTTTTTTTTTTTTTTTTTTTTTTTTGGGTGGGGGGGCCGCCCCCCCCCCCCCGCCGGCCGGCGGCCCCCCCCCCGCCGCCCGCGGCGGGGCGCGGGCGGGGGGGGCGGGGCACATGACTCACCAAAAACACAATATTGGACCATATCTTGAGTTCCCCATATCATCTTCGCATGAAACTTGGTGGAAAATTAGAGAAAATTCCAAGGAACATTTTAAAAAAAAGAATCATAATTTTCTTACATATATTTTATTTTTTATTATTTTTTTAGTATTTAAAATTAAAAAAAATATGAAAAATCCTTCTTATTGAATTTTTTGGCAACAAAAATTTTATATGGCTTAGGAAAGTACATAGATTGGTGTGGAAAGAGGAGTGACCATTTAGATAATATTTGGTATTTTGAATAAATATTTTTTTTAAAATACCGTTAAAAATTCATCGATCACCCATAGTGCATCTTTTAGGTGCCCAAAATTGGTAGAAGAACATGTATGTATGCCACACAAGTGGTTCCAAGGACTCCTAGAAGAGAAGAGACCTTTTGCACATATGGATTTGAAG